>NW_027255469.1:138359-163359 GCF_003086295.3 Arachis hypogaea | reverse complement strand
TTTTTTTTTTTTTTTTTTTTTTTTTTTTTTTTTTTTTTTACGTTCTGCTGACCCTCGTTCTTTAAATGACGCTATCCCGAGGAGGACACCTAAAGGCGAGCCGTAATGGCCTCATCTTTGGCAAGCTCCTCCGGTTTTTTTCACAGTTTTTTTCCAGATTTTTTTTTTTTTTTTTTTTTTAACGTTCTGCTGACCCTCGTTCTTTAAATGACGTATCCCGAGGAGGACACCTAAAGGTGAGCCTAATGGCCTCATCTTTGGCAAGCTCCTCCGGTTTTTTTCACAGTTTATTTTCCAGATTTTTTTTCCGGTTTTTTTTTTTTTTTTTTTTTTTTTTTTTTTTTTTTTTACGTTCTGCTGACCCTCGTTCTTTATATGACGCTATCCCGAGGAGGACACCTAAAGGCGAGCCGTAATGGCCTCATCTTTGGCAAGCTCCTCCGGTTTTTTTCACAGTTTTTTTCCAGATTTTTTTTTTTTTTTTTTTTTAACGTTCTGCTGACCCTCGTTCTTTAAATGACGCTATCCCGAGGAGGACACCTAAAGGTGAGCCGTAATGGCCTCATCTTTGGCAAGCTCCTCCGGTTTTTTTCACAGTTTTTTTCCAGATTTTTTTCGGTTTTTTTTTTTTTTTTTTTTTTTTTTTTACGTTCTGCTGACCCTCGTTCTTTAATGACGCTATCCCGAGGAGGACACCGAAAGGCGAGCCGTAATGGCCTCATCTTTGGCAAGCTCCTCCGGTTTTTTTCACAGTTTTTTTCCAGATTTTTTTTCCGGTTTTTTTTTTTTTTTTTTTTTTTTTTTTTTTTTTACTTCGCTGACCCTCGTTCTTTAAATGACGCTATCCCGAGGAGGACACCTAAAGGTGAGCCTTAATGGCCTCATCTTTGGCAAGCTCCTCCATTTTTTTCACAGTTTTTTTCCAGATTTTTTTCCGGTTTTTTTTTTTTTTTTTTTTACTTCGCTGACCCTCGTTCTTTAAATGACGCTATCCCGAGGAGGACACCTAAAGGCGAGCCGTAATGCCTCATCTTTGGCAAGCTTGATGACAAGTCATCTTAGCCCATTTTAGCTAGTCTTTTTCTTTAGTTTTCATTAGAATTATGCACTTTCTTGAGCTACAAGCAAGCTAATTGAGTAGATTTTCATGTTTCCCTTGATTGAACCAACCATTGTGAATTCATGCCATTTCATGAGGTTTTGAGCTATATTTGTTGCATATTGTGGAAGATTGAATACCTCATGATTTTGAGCAAAGCTTTGATTAGTTTGGTTGATCAATGATAGGTGAAGAAGGCTTGGAGAAAGGTTGAAGCAAAGAGGAATGACTAGGAGTGAAGAAAGGACAAGAGAATAAGTGAAAATTGAACCGGGTTGCATGAAGTTAGCCCCAACGTTAGCCCCCTAACTTGGAGGCTAACGTTGGGCATGTAAATCACTCCCTGGAAGTGGCCAACGTTTGCGCCAACGTTAGCCCCCTAACTTGGAGGCTAACGTTGGCGCCACTAGCAATAAGCATTGCCAACGTTAGGGTCAAAGTTAGACCCCTAACGTTGGCACCAACGTCCAAACCAGGAAATCAAGCTTGCTGCTATGAAAAGTTAGGGCAAAGTTAGACCCCTAACTTTGACCCTAACGTTGAGACTAACTTGGCCAACTTCAAAACCGGTTCAATTGGTTCACTTCGGTTCTTCTTCAATCTTCAAGAGCAATCAACCAAGGCCTCTTTCAACCCAATTCCATCAAGAACAAAGGCCCAACTCAAGGCTTGAAGATCATTTTGGAAAGTGTATAAATAGGATAGAATTCAAGTTATTGGGAGCTTTTCTTGGAGAGTTTTCCTTTGAGAGCTTTCCTTTTAGAATTTTCATATAGTTTTCGGAGAGCTTTTGAACTTGAGTGAACTTTAATTTCTTGTTTCATTGCTTTCAATTTCATTTTACTTTTGTCTTGGATCTTGGATTGGAGAATTGAAGAAATTCTGTTTCAATCTCAATCTTGGATCTCTCTGCTTTATTTACTGAATTTCATTTCCGGTTTATTGTTCTTCATCTCTTTTCTTTGCAATTTACAATTTCCTTGCTATTGCTCTTGTTGGATCTAGGAAGGCATTGAGATCTAGACTTGGTTTTCTAGTCTCTGGGTCCTGAGATCTAAATTCTCATTTCAATTCTCTGTTTAATGCTTTCATTGTTCATTTACTTTGCTGTTATAAGATCCGGTTCAATCCCAATTCCCTTTTCCTCTTCTGTTTGATGCAATTTAGTTTTCCTTGTTTAAATTCTGCAAATCCTCATCCCAATCCCCTTTACTTTTCAAGCAATTTACATTTCTTGCACTTTAAGATTCTGCAATTTACATTTCTTGCACTTTAAGTTTCTGTCATTTAATTTCTTGTCCTTTAAGTTTCAGCAATTTACTTTCCCGCTCTCTTTAATTTCATGCAATTTACATTCTGCAAATTACAAGTCACCCAACCAACACTTGATTCGCTTGACTAAATCAACCACTAAACTAAAATTGCTCAATCCTTCAATCCCTGTGGGATCGACCTCACTCCCGTGAGTTTTTATTACTTGACACGACCCGGTGCACTTGCCGGTTAGTTTTGGGTGTTTTGGTAGAAATTCGTTTCTCACCAAAATATCTCATCAAGTTTTTGGCGCCGTTGCCGGGGATTGACTAGATTGACAATGATTAAGTGAGGTGGTGATCTAGATCAAGCACTTTTTCTTTATCTTTCTTTAACCTTCAACTAACCCACTAACTGTTTGAAGTTTTGTCCCAACCGGCTACATCCAATTTTCAAGAGAATCACTGTGTTTCTATTGATTGATTTATATGTCACAAGGAAGGAGGAATCTCTGAGAAAGAAGAACATCACAACATGAAGCCACAACTCATTACACTAATAGAGAACAATTGTTCCTATGGTGGAAATCCCTTGGAGGACTCTAAACAGCACCTATCCATTTTTCTGAAAACATGTGGGGCTGTCAATCTCAATGGTGTAGACCATGATACCATTAAGCTCATGTTATTTCCCTTCTCACTGAAGGATGAAGCGGCACAATGGCTTGAAACCTTTCCTCAAGGAAGTATAACTAGTTGGGATGAATTGGTTGCCAAGTTTCTAGCCAAATTTTCCTCACCCCAACAACACATCAAGATGAAAGAAGGAGTACATCCATTCATACAAAGAGAGGAAGAACCACTGTTCAAAGCATGGGAGAGATACAAGAAATCAAATGACAAGGTGGATTTTCGAGCATTCTATGAAGGATTAACCACTGAAACAAGAAAAGCAGTAGATTACTTCTCAGATGGCCTACTCAAGGCAACAGCAACCATCCAAGGAACTGCAGAGTTCAGTGACGAAAGAGCCAATAACCAACACTCATTTGAGACGCCACGGAATGCAATTTCAGAAAAGGGAGTAATGAATCTTGAAGGAGTGAGAGCAATCATGAATCAAAACAAGCAGCTACACCAGCAAACACAGCAGCAATTGGAATCAATAGCCAAACAAATTGATTCTCTACATTCAGCCACAGTGAATACACAATTTCCACCATGGAAACCACATTCTTATTTAAGAATGAGGGAATCTCAGTATCAGGAACAAAGGGACTTCAACTATAATAACCCCAACTTCCCAAACCTGCAAAAACATCACCATACCAACAAAAATCACTACACACCACCCCAATATACACACCTCCAACCTTTTCCTACCCCACCACCTGCCCAAAATGACTTCCATCAATCACCACAATTTACACAGTCACAACCAATCCTAAACTTTCAAAAACTCTATGTTCTAGAAATGATGATGGAAAGGTCTATGAAAATCCAAGAAATGACATTAATAGAGCAGGAGGACATAAGGAAAAACCAAGAGGCATATCTCAAGAGAATTGAAAGGTACATGGAACAAATGGTTCAAAACCCTGCTAAATTGGGTGAGAGAGAGGGAAATATATCCCTAAGAGCCACTGAAGATGACTCGAAGAACAATGAAAAAGCTGCTGAGCTGAAAGGGAAGACAGTTATGGAAAACAAGGAGAAGCCTACGGTAAGAGGAGGAAACCAAAGGCAACTGAGACTTCAACTTCCGTGATCAGAGGATGAAGAATGTCAAGCTAGTGACAATAAAAGAGCGCTTGTTGGGAGGCAACCCAACCTGAGGTAGTTTTCTTTCCATAGTTATTTTAATAAAAAGGTTAATTAAATTCATCTATAATGCAAGAAGCTAAGTTTGGTGTTGCACACCAACACAATCTAAGGGAGAATGAAGGATTCTAAGTTTGGTGTTCCACCAAAATCTTACTTAAAAGCACATTCTCACTTTCTGCATAATATAGGCTTCAAGCATACTGGATGAACTAGTTAGCCATTTTACTGCATTTCTTAGTTTCCAGTTCTATCACTTGTGAAAGAGAAAAAGAAATTATCACACATGGTTAACCATGGGCAAGGTACTAAGTTTGGTGTTCCCACACCAAAGTAAGTTCAAAAAGCCCGCAAATAAATCATGAAAATTAACCATTGTTTCCAAGTGCTTGGGGAACAAGCAACTTTCAATATCATTGCAGAGGCCCATACAAGCTGTTAGAAGGATTAAGCATCATCAACCAAAGAGACAAAAGATGAACTTAAAGGCCAGTAATGATGATGATGAGAAGAAGGAAATCAAGCAAACTTCAACAGGTTGTATTGTTAAGTCATTGTTTTGCATCAAATATTGTTGTGATTGAAAGTTGGATTGTATCCTGATCTATCCTGCCTATCTGCATAGCATAGTTTTTTTATTTACCCCTGCCTGCCTGCATAACATAGTCTTTCTTTATAAGTCAATAAGCAAGGTGTCTGATCATTCACAACATTCTTATCTTCAAAACTTGTTTGCACTCAATTTTCAGGAAATGCATCACATGAAAGTTCTTTGAAAAGAAGGATTAAGGAATTAAACAATTTTGAGGCAAGCAAAAGATTAGGAGAAGTGGTGGTTCTGGTTATATGATTTTGTACTGAGGTTGCATGCTTGTGAAAACTTGCATGGGAGCTCATAGGCGGGACATGAAGTTCAAAGAAGTATTGTGGAGATTCTCAAAAATCTATTGATCCAAGAAGCAGCAAACAAAACAAAAGAAAGAAAAGAAAATACAAAAACAAAAAGAACATGGTCCAAGGCTCTGAGCATCAATTACTAGGCAGAAAAGAAAGAAGAAACAATGACTCAAAGAGTTGTTAGCCTAGTAAAATGCTTGTGGTTGAAGTGTGTCAAGGAAAGAGGCTTGAGCAAGTAAATCCTTAGGGGTGCTTTAACACCTAATACCTTAAAACCAACTGGTTTAGGAGTATTGATTGAAAGCTTATCTAAAGAGCCGCTTTGAGACATGATACTTAGAGTCGAGACCAAGGCACAGAAACTATAAGCTGCTTCAAGGTGATTACACATAAAGAGATCTCCATGGTACCATTTGAATGAAAATCCTAAGACCTACGACTCCCAATATGTAAGGACTAGTGAGCACTGAAGCCCTTGCATGAGCATATGATTTAGAGTTCACCCCACTGATACTTGATCACTTCACTCACTGCACTTTACAAGTGTTCCTCAATCCATCTTAATTGAAAGAACCTTGGAGCATAAATCTATTTCTTGCTTGGGGACAAGCAAGCTTTAAGTTTGGTGTTGTGATGACAAGTCATCTTAGCCCATTTTAGCTAGTCTTTTTCTTTAGTTTTCATTAGAATTATGCACTTTCTTGAGCTACAAGCAAGCTAATTGAGTAGATTTTCATGTTTCCCTTGATTGAACCAACCATTTGTGAATTCATGCCATTTCATGAGGTTTTGAGCTATATTTGTTGCATATTGTGGAAGATTGAATACCTCATGATTTTGAGCAAAGCTTTGATTAGTTTGGTTGATCAATGATAGGTGAAGAAGGCTTGGAGAAAGGTTGAAGCAAAGAGGAATGACTAGGAGTGAAGAAAGGACAAGGGAATAAGTGAAAATTGAACCGGGTTGCATAAAGTTAGCCCCAACGTTAGCCCCCTAACTTGGAGGCTAACGTTGGGCATGTAAATCACTCCCTGGAAGTGGCCAACGTTTGCGCCAACGTTAGCCCCCTAACTTGGAGGCTAACGTTGGCGCCACTAGCAATAAGCATTGCCAACGTTAGGGTCAAAGTTAGACCCCTAACGTTGGCACCAACGTCCAAACCAGGAAATCAAGCTTGCTGCTATGAAAAGTTAGGGGCAAAGTTAGACCCCTAACTTTGACCCTAACGTTGAGACTAACTTTGGCCAACTTCAAAAACCGGTTCAATTGGTTCACTTCGGTTCTTCTTCAATCTTCAAGAGCAATCAACCAAGGCCTCTTTCAACCCAATTCCATCAAGAACAAAGGCCCAACTCAAGGCTTGAAGATCATTTTGGAAAGTGTATAAATAGGATAGAATTCAAGTTATTGGGGGAGCTTTTCTTGGAGAGTTTTCCTTTGAGAGCTTTCCTTTTAGAATTTTCAATATAGTTTTCGGAGAGCTTTTGAACTTGAGTGAACTTTAATTTCTTGTTTTCATTGCTTTCAATTTCATTTTACATTTTGTCTTGGATCTTGGATTGGAGAATTGAAGAAATTCTGTTTCAATCTCAATCTTGGATCTCTCTGCTTTATTTACTGAATTTCATTTCCGGTTTATTGTTCTTCATCTCTTTTCTTTGCAATTTACAATTTCCTTGCTATTGCTCTTGTTGGATCTAGGAAGGCATTGAGATCTAGACTTGGTTTTCTAGTCTCTGGGTCCTGAGATCTAAATTCTCATTTCAATTCTCTGTTTAATGCTTTCATTGTTCATTTACTTTGCTGTTATAAGATCCGGTTCAATCCCAATTCCCTTTTCCTCTTCTGTTTGATGCAATTTAGTTTTTCCTTGTTTAAATTCTGCAAATCCTCATCCCAATCCCCTTTACTTTTCAAGCAATTTACATTTCTTGCACTTTAAGATTCTGCAATTTACATTTCTTGCACTTTAAGTTTCTGTCATTTAATTTCTTGTCCTTTAAGTTTCAGCAATTTACTTTCCCGCTCTCTTTAATTTCATGCAATTTACATTCTGCAAATTACAAGTCACCCAACCAACACTTGATTCGCTTGACTAAATCAACCACTAAACTAAAATTGCTCAATCCTTCAATCCCTGTGGGATCGACCTCACTCCCGTGAGTTTTTATTACTTGACACGACCCGGTGCACTTGCCGGTTAGTTTTGGGTGTTTTGGTAGAAATTCGTTTCTCACCAAAATATCTCATCACTCCTCCGGTTTTTTTCACAGTTTTATTCCAGATTTTTTTTTCGGTTTTTTTTTTTTTTTTTTTTTTTTTAAACGTTCTGCTGACCCTCGTTCTTTAAATGACGCTATCCCGAGGAGGTCACCTAAAGGTGAGCCTTAATGGCCTCATCTTTGGCAAGATCCTCCGGTTTTTTTCACAGTTTTTTTTTCCGGGTTTTTTTTTTTTTTTTTACGTTCTGCTGACCCTCGTTCTTTAAATGACGCTATCCCGAGGAGGACACCGAAAGGCGAGCCGTAATGGCCTCATCTTTGGCAAGCTCCTCCGGTTTTTTTGACAGTTGTTTTCCAGATTTTTTTTCCTATTTTTTTTTTTACCTTCCGCTGACCCTCGTTCTTTAAATGACGCTATCCCGAGGAGGACACCTAAAGGTGAGCCTTAATGGCCTCATCTTTGGCAAGCTCCTTCGGTTTTTTTTCACAGATTTTTTCCAGATATTTTTTCCGGTTTTTTTTTGTTTTTTTTTTTGTTTTTTTTTACGTTCTGCTGACCCTCGTTCTTTAAATGACGCTATCCCGAGGAGGACACCTAAAGGCGAGCCGTAATGGCCTCCTCTTTGGCAAGCTCCTCCGATTTTTTTCACAGTTTTTTTCCAGATTTTTTTTTTAACGTTCTGCTGACCCTCGTTCTTTAAATGACGTTATCCCGAGGAGGACACCTAAAGGTGAGCCGTAATGGCCTCATCTTTGGCAAGCTCCTCCGGTTTTTTTCACAGTTTATTTTCCAGATTTTTTTTCCGGTTTTTTTTTTTTTTTTTTTGTTTTTTTTTTATTTTACGTTCTGCTGACCCTCGTTCTTTAATTACGCTATCCCGAGGAGGACACCTAAAGGCGAGCCGTAATGGCCTCATCTTTGGCAAGCTCCTCCGGTTTTTTTCACAGTTTATTTTCCAGATTTTTTTTCAGGTTTTTTTTTTTTTTTTTTTTTTTTTTTACGTTCTGCTGACCCTCGTTCTTTAAATGACGCTATCCCGAGGAGGACACCTAAAGGCGAGCCGTAATGGCCTCATCTTTGGCAAGCTCCTCCGGTTTTTTTCACAGTTTTTTTCCAGATTTTTTTTTTTTTTTTTAACGTTCTGCTGACCCTCGTTCTTTAAATGACGTTATCCCGAGGAGGACACCTAAAGGTGAGCCGTAATGGCCTCATCTTTGGCAAGCTCCTCCGGTTTTTTTCACAGTTTATTTTCCAGATTTTTTTCCGGTTTTTTTGTTTTTTTTTTGTATTTTTTTTATTTTACGTTCTGCTGACCCTCGTTCTTTAATTTACGCTATCCCGAGGAGGACACCGAAAGGCGAGCCGTAATGGCCTCATCTTTGGCAAGCTCCTCCGATTTTTTTCACAGTTTTTTTCCAGATTTTTTTTCCGGTTTTTTTTTTTTTTTTTTATTTTTATTTATTTTTTTTTTTTTACCTTCCGCTGACCCTCGTTCTTTAAATGACGCTATCCCGAGGAGGACACCTAAAGGTGAGCCTTAATGGCCTCATCTTTGGCAAGCTCCTCCAATTTTTTTCACAGTTTTTTTCCAGATTTTTTTTCCGGTTTTTTTTTTTTTTTTTTTTACCTTCCGCTGACCCTCGTTCTTTAAATGATGCTATCCCGAGGAGGACACCTAAAGGCGAGCCGTAATGGCCTCATCTTTGGCAAGCTCCTCCGGTTTTTTTCACAGTTTTATTCCAGATTTTTTTTTCGGTTTTTTTTTTTATTTAAACGTTCTGCTGACCCTCGTTCTTTAAATGATGCTATCCCGAGGAGGTCACCTAAAGGTGAGCCTTAATGGCCTCATCTTTGGCAAGCTCCTCCGATTTTTTTCACAGTTTTTTTTTCCGGGTTTTTTTTTTTTTTTTTTACGTTCTGCTGACCCTCGTTCTTTAAATGACGCTATCCCGAGGAGGACACCGAAAGGCGAGCCGTAATGGCCTCATCTTTGGCAAGCTCCTCCGGTTTTTTTCACAGTTGTTTTCCAGATTTTTTTTTCCTATTTTTTTTTTTTTTACCTTCCGCTGACCCTCGTTCTTTAAATGACGCTATCCCGAGGAGGACACCTAAAGGTGAGCCTTAATGGCCTCATCTTTGGCAAGCTCCTCCGGTTTCTTTTCACAGATTTTTTCCAGATTTTTTTTCCGGTTTTTTTTTTTGTTTTTTTTTGTTTTTTTTTTACGTTCTGCTGACCCTCGTTCTTTAAATGACGCTATCCCGAGGAGGACACCTAAAGGCGAGCCGTAATGGCCTCATCTTTGGCAAGCTCCTCCGGTTTTTTTCACAGTTTTTTTCCAGATTTTTTTTTTTAACGTTCTGCTGACCCTCGTTCTTTAAATGACGTTATCCCGAGGAGGACACCTAAAGGTGAGCCGTAATGGCCTCATCTTTGGCAAGCTCCTCCGGTTTTTTTCACAGTTTATTTTCCAGATTTTTTTTCCGGTTTTTTTTTTTTTTTTTTTTTTTTTTTTATTTTACGTTCTGCTGACCCTCGTTCTTTAATTTACGCTATCCCGAGGAGGACACCTAAAGGCGAGCCGTAATGGCCTCATCTTTGGCAAGCTCCTCCGGTTTTTTTCACAGTTTTTTTCCAGATTTTTTTTCGGTTTTTTTTTTTTTATTACGTTCTGCTGACCCTCGTTCTTTAAATGACTCTATCCCGAGGAGGACACCTAAAGGCGAGCCGTAATGGCCTCATCTTTGGCAAGCTCCTCCGGTTTTTTTCACAGTTTTTTTCTAGATTTTTTTTCCGGTTTTTTTTTTTTTATTCCTTCTGCTGACCCTCGTTCTTTAAATGACGCTATCCCGAGGAGGACACCTAAAGGAGAGCCGTAATGGCCTCATCTTTGGCAAGCTCCTCCGGTTTTTTTCACAGTTTTTTTCCAGATTTTTTTTTTTTTTTAACGTTCTGCTGACCCTCGTTCTTTAAATGACGTTATCCCGAGGAGGACACCTAAAGGTGAGCCGTAATGGCCTCATCTTTGGCAAGCTCCTCCGGTTTTTTTCACAGTTTATTTTCCAGATTTTTTTCCGGTTTTTTTTTTTTTTTTTTGTATTTTTTTTATTTTACGTTCTGCTGACCCTCGTTCTTTAATTTACGCTATCCCGAGGAGGACACCGAAAGGCGAGCCGTAATGGCCTCATCTTTGGCAAGCTCCTCCGATTTTTTTCACAGTTTTTTTCCAGATTTTTTTTTCCGGTTTTTTTTTTTTTTTTTTATTTTTTTTATTTATTTTTTTTTTACCTTCCGCTGACCCTCGTTTTTTAAATGACGCTATCCCGAGGAGGACACCTAAAGGTGAGCCTTAATGGCCTCATCTTTGGCAAGCTCCTCCAATTTTTTTCACAGTTTTTTTTCCAGATTTTTTTTCCGGTTTTTTTTTTTTTTTTTTTTTTACCTTCCGCTGACCCTCGTTCTTTAAATGACGCTATCCCGAGGAGGACACCTAAAGGCGAGCCGTAATGGCCTCATCTTTGGCAAGCTCCTCCGGTTTTTTTCACAGTTTTATTCCAGATTTTTTTTTCGGTTTTTTTTTTTTTATTTAAACGTTCTGCTGACCCTCGTTCTTTAAATGATGCTATCCCGAGGAGGTCACCTAAAGGTGAGCCTTAATGGCCTCATCTTTGGCAAGCTCCTCCGATTTTTTTCACAGTTTTTTTTTCCGGGTTTTTTTTTTTTTTTTTTTACGTTCTGCTGACCCTCGTTCTTTAAATGACGCTATCCCGAGGAGGACACCGAAAGGCGAGCCGTAATGGCCTCATCTTTGGCAAGCTCCTCCGGTTTTTTTCACAGTTGTTTTCCAGATTTTTTTTCCTATTTTTTTTTTTTTTACCTTCCGCTGACCCTCGTTCTTTAAATGACGCTATCCCGAGGAGGACACCTAAAGGTGAGCCTTAATGGCCTCATCTTTGGCAAGCTCCTCCGGTTTCTTTTCACAGATTTTTTCCAGATTTTTTTTCCGGTTTTTTTTTTTTTTTTTTTTTTTTTTTTTTACGTTCTGCTGACCCTCGTTCTTTAAATGACGCTATCCCGAGGAGGACACCTAAAGGCGAGCCGTAATGGCCTCATCTTTGGCAAGCTCCTCCGGTTTTTTTGACAGTTTTTTTCCAGATTTTTTTTTTTAACGTTCTGCTGACCCTCGTTCTTTAAATGACGTTATCCCGAGGAGGACACCTAAAGGTGAGCCGTAATGGCCTCATCTTTGGCAAGCTCCTCCGGTTTTTTTCACAGTTTTTTTCCAGATTTTTTTTCGGTTTTTTTTTTTTTTTTATTACGTTCTGCTGACCCTCGTTCTTTAAATGACTCTATCCCGAGGAGGACACCTAAAGGCGAGCCGTAATGGCCTCATCTTTGGCAAGCTCCTCCGGTTTTTTTCACAGTTTTTATCTAGATTTTTTTTCCGGTTTTTTTTTTTTTTATTCCTTCTGCTGACCCTCGTTCTTTAAATGACGCTATCCCGAGGAGGACACCTAAAGGCGAGCCGTAATGGCCTCATCTTTGGCAAGCTCCTCCGGTTTTTTTCCAGATTTTTTTTTGGTTTTTTTTTTTTTTTTTTAAACGTTCTGCTGACCCTCGTTCTTTAAATGACGCTATCCCGAGGAGGAGACCTAAAGGCGAGCCGTAATGGACTCATCTTTGGCAAGCTCCTCCGGTTTTTTTCACAATTTTATTCCACATTTTTTTCCGGTTTTTTTTTTTTTTTTTTTTTTACATTCTGCTGACCCTCGTTCTTTAAATGACGTTATCCCGAGGAGGACACCTAAAGGTGAGCCGTAATAGCCTCATCTTTGGCAAGCTCCTCCGGTTTTTTTCACAGTTTTTTCCAGATTTTTTTCCGATTTTTTTTTTTTTTTTACGTTCTGCTAACCCTCGTTCTTTAAATGACGCTATCCCGAGGAGGACACCGAAAGGCGAGCCGTAATGGCCTCATCTTTGGCAAGCTCCTCCGGTTTTTTTCACAGTTTTTTTTTTCCGGGTTTTTTTTTTTTTTTTTTACGTTCTGCTGACCCTCGTTCTTTAAATGACGCTATCCCGAGGAGGACACCTAAAGGTGAGATGTAATGGCCTCATCTTTGGCAAGCACCTCCAGTTTTTTTCACAGTTTTTTCTCCAGATTTTTTTTTTCGGTTTTTTTTTTTTTTTTTTTTTTTTTTTTTTTTTTTTTTACGTTCTGCTGACTCTCGTTCTTTAAATGACGCTATCCCGAGGAGGACACCAAAAGGCGAGCCGTAATGGCCTCATCTTTGGCAACTCCTCCGGTTTTTTTCACAGTTTTTTTCCAGATTATTTTTCCGGTTTTTTTTTTTTTTTTTTTTTTTTTTTACGTTCTGCTGACCCTCGTTCTTTAAATGACGCTATCCCGAGGAGGACACCTAAAAGTGAGCCTTAATGGCCTCATCTTTGGCAAGCTCCTCCGGTTTTTTTCACAGTTTTTTTTTTCCGGGTTTTTTTTTTTTTTTTTTACGTTCTGCTGACCCTCGTTCTTTAAATGACGCTATCCCGAGGAGGACACCTAAAGGTGAGATGTAATGGCCTAAACTTTGGCAAGCTCCTCCGGTTTTTTTCACAGTTTTTTCTCCAGATTTTTTTTTTCGGTTTTTTTTTTTTTTTTTTTTTTATTTTTTTTTTACGTTCTGCTGACCCTCGTTCTTTAAATGACGCTATCCCGAGGAGGACACCTAAAGGCGAGCCGTAATGGCCTCATCTTTGGCAAGCTCCTCCGGTTTTTTTCACAGTTTTATTCCAGATTTTTTTTCCGGTTTTTTTTTTTTTTTTTTTTTTTTTTTTTTTTTTTTTTTTTTTTTTTTTTTTTTACGTTCTGCTGACCCTCGTTCTTTAAATGACGCTATCCCGAGGAGGACACCTAAAGGTGAGCCGTAATAGCCTCATCTTTGGCAAGCTCCTGCTGTTTTTTTTCACAGTTTTCTTTCCAGATTTTTTTTCGGTTTTTTTTTTTTTTTTTTTTTTTACGTTCTGCTGACCCTCGTTCTTTAAATGACGCTATCCCGAGGAGGACACCTAAAGGTGAGCCTTAATGGCCTCATCTTTGGCAAGCTCCTCCGGTTTTTTTCACAGTTTTTTTCCAGATTTTTTTTCCGGATTTTTTTTTTTTTTTTATACGTTCTGCTGACCCTCGTTCTTTAAATGACGCTATCCCGAGGAGGACACCTAAAGGTGAGCCGTAATGGCCTCATCTTTGGCAAGCTCCTCCGGTTTTTTCCGATTTTTTTTTTTTTTTTTAACGTTCTGCTGACCCTCGTTCTATAAATGACGTTATCCCGAGGAGGACACCTAAAGGTGAGCCGTAATGGCCTCATCTTTGGCAAGCTCCTCCGGTTTTTTTCACAGTTTATTTTCCAGATTTTTTTTCCGGTTTTTTTTTTTTTTTTTATTTTACGTTCTGCTGACCCTCGTTCTTTAATTTACGCTATCCCGAGGAGGACACCTAAAGGCGAGCCGTAATGGCCTCATCTTTGGCAAGCTCCTCCGGTTTTTTTCACAGTTTATTTTCCAGATTTTTTTCCGGTTTTTTTTTTTTTTTTTTTTTTTTTTTTTTTTTTTATTTTACGTTCTGCTGACCCTCGTTCTTTAAATTACGCTATCCCGAGGAGGACACCTAAAGGCGAGCCGTAATGGCCTCATCCTTGGCAAGCTCCTCCGGTTTTTTTCACAGTTTTTTTCCAGATTTTTTTCCGGTTTTTTTTTTTTTTTTTTTTTTTTTTGACGTTCTGCTGACCCTCGTTCTTTAAATGACGCTATCCCGAGGAGGACACCTAAAGGCGAGCCGTAATGGCCTCATCTTTGGCAAGCTCCTCCGGTTTTTTTCACAGTTTTTTTCTAGATTTTTTTTCCGTTTTTTTTTTTTTTTATTCCTTCTGCTGACCCTCGTTCTTTAAATGACGCTATCCCGAGGAGGACACCTAAAGGCGAGCCGTAATGGCCTCATCTTTGGCAAGCTCCTCCGGTTTTTTTCCAGATTTTTTTTCGGTTTTTTTTTTTTTTTTTTTTTTTTTTTTTTTTTTTTTTTTTTTTTTTAAGTTCTGCTGACCCTCGTTCTTTAAATGACGCTATCCCGTGGAGGAGACCTAAAGGTGAGCCGTAATAGCCTCATCTTTGGCAAGCTCCTCCGGTTTTTTTCACGGTTTTTTCCATTTTTTTTCGGTTTTTTTTTTTTTTTTTTTTTTTTTTTTACGTTCTGCTGAGCCTCGTTCTTTAAATGACGCTATCCCGAGTAGGACACCGAAAGGCGAGCCGTAATGGCCTCATCTTTGGCAAGCTCCTCCGGTTTTTTTCACAGTTTTATTTTCCAGATTTTTTTTCCGGTTTTTTTTTTTTTTTTTTTACCTTCCGCTGACCCTCGTTCTTTAAATGACGCTATCCCGAGGAGGATACCTAAAGGCGAGCCGTAATGGCCTCATCTTTGGCAAGCTCCTCCGGTTTTTTTCACAGTTTTTTTCCAGATTTTTTTTTTTTTTTTTTACGTTCTGCTGACCCTCGTTCTTTAAATGACGCTATCCCGAGGAGGACACCTAAAGGTGAGCCGTAATAGCCTCATCTTTGGCAAGCTCCTCCGGTTTTTTTCACAGTTTTTTTCCAGATTTTTTTTTCGGTTTTTTTTTTTCGTTTTTTTTTTTTTTTATTACGTTCTGCTGACCCTCGTTCTTTAAATGACGCTATCCCGAGGAGGACACCGAAAGGCGAGCCGTAATGGTCTCATCTTTGGCAAGCTCCTCCGGTTTTTTTCACAGTTTTTTTCCAGATTTTTTTTCCGATTTTTTTTCAGATATTTTTTTCCGGTTTTTTTTTTTTTTTTTTTTACCTTCTGCTGACCCTTGTTCTTTAAATGACGCTATCCCGAGGAGGACACCTAAAGGTGAGCCTTAATAGCCTCATCTTTGGCAAGCTCCTCCGGTTTTTTTTCACAGTTTTTTTCCAGATTTTTTTTCCGGTTTTTTTTTTTTTTTTTTTATTAACCTTCCGCTGACCCTCGTTCTTTAAATGACGCTATCCCGAGGAGGACACCTAAAGGCGAGCCGTAATGGCCTCATCTTTGGCAAGCTCCTCCGGTTTTTTTTTTTTTTTTGTTTTTGTTTTTTTTTGTTTTTTTTTTTAAAGTTCTGCTGACCCTCGTTCTTTAAATGACGCTATCCCGAGGAGGACACCTAAAGGCGAGCCGTAATGGCCTCATCTTTGGCAAGCTCCTCCGGTTTTTTTCACTGTTTTATTCCAGATTTTTTTCCGGTTTTTTTTTTTTTTTTTTTTTTTTATTACGTTCTGCTGACCCTCGTTCTTTAAATGACGCTATCCCGAGGAGGACACCTAAAGGTGAGCCGTAATAGCCTCATCTTTGGCAAGCTCCTCCGGTTTTTTTCACAGTTTTTTTTCCATATTTTTTTTCGGTTTTTTTTTTTTTTTTTTTTTTTTTTTTTTTTTTTTTACGTTCTGCTGAGCCTCGTTCTTTAAATGACGCTATCCAGAGGAGGACACCGAAAGGCGAGCCGTAATGGCCTCATCTTTGGCAAGCTCCTCCGATTTTTTTTCACAGTTTTATTTTCCAGATTTTTTTTCCGGTTTTTTTTTTTTTTACCTTCCGTTGACCCTCGTTCTTTAAATGACGCTATCCCGAGGAGGACACCTAAAGGCGAGCCGTAATGGCCTCATCTTTGGCAAGCTCCTCCGGTTTTTTTCACAGTTTTTTTCCAGATTTTTTTTTTTTTTTTTTTTTTTTTTTTTTTTTTTTTTTTTTACGTTCTGCTGACCCTCGTTCTTTAAATGACGCTATCCCGAGGAGGACACCTAAAGGCGAGCCGTAATGGCCTCATCTTTGGCAAGCTCCTCCGGTTTTTTTCACAGTTTTTTTCCAGATTTTTTTTTTTTTTTTTTTTTTTTTTTTTTTTTTTTTTTTTTTTTACGTTCTGCTGACCCTCGTTCTTTAAATGACGCTATCCCGAGGAGGACACCTAAAGGTGAGCCGTAATAGCCTCATCTTTGGCATGCTCCTCCGGTTTTTTTCACAGTTTTTTTCCAGATTTTTTTTCGTTTTTTTTTTTTTTTTTTTTTACGTTCTGCTGACCCTCGTTCTTTAAATGACGCTATCCCGAGGAGACACCGAAAGGCGAGCCGTAATGCTCTCATCTATGGTGGAAATCCCTTGGAGGACTCTAAACAGCACCTATCCATTTTTCTGAAACATGTGGGCTGTCAATCTCAATGGTGTAGACCATGATACCATTAAGCTCATGTTATTTCCCTTCTCACTGAAGGATGAAGCGGCACAATGGCTTGAAACCTTTCCTCAAGGAAGTATAACTAGTTGGGATGAATTGGTTGCCAAGTTTCTAGCCAAATTTTCCCCACCCCAACAACACATCAAGATGAAAGAAGGAGTACACCCATTCATACAAACAAAAGAAGAACCACTGTTCAAAGCATGGGAGAGATACAAGAAATCAAATGACAAGGTGGATTTTCGAGCATTCTATGAAGGATTAACCTCCGAAACAAGAAAAGCAGTAGATTACTTCTCAGATGGCCTACTCAAGGCAACAGCAACCATCCAAGGAACTGCAGAGTTCAGTGACAAAAGAGCCAATAACCAACACTCATTTGAGACGCCACGGAATACAATTTCAGAAAAGGAAGTAATGAATCTTGAAGGAGTAAGAGCAATCATGAATCAAAACAAGCAGCTACACCAGCAAACTCAGCAGCACTTGGAATCAATAGCTAGACAAATTGATTTTCTACATTCTGCCACAGTGAATGCACAATTTCCACCATGGAAACCACATTCTTATCTAAGAATGAGGGAACCTCAGAATCATGAACAAAGGGACCTCAACTATAATAACCCCAACTTTCCAAACCTGCAAAAACACCACCATGCCAACAAAAATCACTACACACTACCCCAATATACACATCTCCAACCCTATCCTACCTCACCACCTGCCCAAAATGACTTACATCAATCACCACAATTAACACAGTCACAACCAGTCCTAAACTTCCAAAAACTCTATGTTCTAGAAATGATGATGGAAAGGCTTATGAAAATTCAAGAAATGACATTAATAGAACAGGAGGACATAAGGAAAAACCAGGAGGCATATCTCAAGAGAATTGAAAGGTACATGGAACAAATGGTTCAAAACCCTGCTAAACTGGGTGAGAGAGAGGGAAATATATCCCTAAGAGCCAATGAAGATGACTCAAAGAACAATGAAAAAGCTGCTGAGTTGAAAGGGAAAGCAGTTATGGAAAACAAGGAAAAACCTACGATAAGAGGAGGAAACCAAAGGCAACAGAGACCTCAACTTCCATGATCAGAGGATGAAGGATGTCAAGCTAGTGACAATAAAAGAGCGCTTGTTGGGAGGCAACCCAACCCGAGGTAGTTTTCTGTTCATAACTATTTTAATAAAAAGGTTAATTAGTTTTATCTATAATGCAAGAAGCTAATTTTGGTGTTGCACACCAAAACAATCTAAAGGAGAATGCAGGATTTTAAGTTTGGTGTTTCACCAAAATCCCATTATAAAACACATTCTCACTTCTTGCATAATGTAGGCTTCAAGCATACTGGATGAACTAGTTAGCCATTTTACTGTTTTTCTTAGTTTCCAGTTCTTTTACTTTTGAAAAAGAAAAAAAAAAAAAAAGAAATTATCACACATGGTTAATCCGATGCATTGGCAAGGTACTAAGTTTGGTGTTCCCACACCAAAGTAAGTTCAAAAAGCCCACAAATAAATCATGCAGATTAACCATTATTTCCAAGTGCTTGGGGAACAAGCAACTTTCAATATCATTGCAGAGGTCCATACAAGCTGTTGGAAGGATTAAAGCATCATCAACCAAAGAAACAAAAGATGAATCTAGAAGACAGCAATGATGATGATGAGAAGAAGGAAAGCAAGTAAACTTCAACAGGTTGTATTGTTAAGTCATTGTTTTGCATCAAATATTGCTGTAATTGAAAGTTGAATTGTATTCTGATCTGCCCTGCCTATCTGCATAGCATAGTTTTTCTTTTTTTTTATTTTCCCCTGCCTGCATAGCATAGTCTTTCTTTATAATTCAATAAGCAAGGTGTCTGATCATTCACAACATTCTTATCTTCAAAACTTGTTTGCACTCCAGTTTCAAGAAATGCATCACATGAAAGTTCTTTGAAAAGAAAGATTGAGGAATTAAACAATTTTGAGGCAAGCAAAAGATTAGGAAAAGTGGTGGTTCTGGTTATATGATTTTGTATTGAGGTTGCATGCTTGTGAAAACTTGCATGGGAGCTCATAGGCGGGACATGAAGTTCAAAGAAGTTTTGTGGAGATTCTCAAAAATTTATTGATCCAAGAAGCAGCAAACAAAAAAAAAAAAAGAAAGAAAAGAAAATACAAAAACAAAAGAAATATGGCCCAAGGCTCTGAGCATCAATTACTAGGCAGAAAAAGAAAGAAAGAAACAAAAACTCAAAGAGTTGTTATCCTAGTAAATGCTTGTGGTTGAAGTGTGTCAAGGAAAGAGGCTTGAGCAAGTAAATCCTCAGGGGTGCTTCAACACCTAATACCTTAAAACCAACTGGTTTAGGAGTATTGATTGAAAGCTTATCTAAAGAGCCGCCTTGAGACATGATACTTAGAGTCGAGGCCAAAGCACATAAACTATAAGCTGCTTCAAGGTGACTACATATAAAGAGATCTCCATGACACCATTTGGATGAAAATCCTAAGACCTACGACTCCCAATATGTAAGGACTAGTGAGCACTGAAGCCCTTGCATGAGCATATGATTTAGAATTTATCCCACTGATACTTGATCACTTCACTCACTGCACTTTACAAGTGTTCCTCAATCCATCTTAATTGAAAGAACCTTGGAGCATAAATCTATTTCTTGCTTGGGGACAAGCAAGCTTTAAGTTTGGTGTTGTGATGACAAGTCATCTTAGCCCATTTTAGCTAGTCTTTTTCTTTTGTTTTCATTAGAATTATGCACTTTCTTAAGCTACAAGCAAGCTAATTGAGTAGATTTTCATGTTTCCCTTGATTGAACCAACCATATGTGAATTCATGCCATTTCATGAGGTTTTGAACTATATTTGTTGCATATTGTGGAAGATTGAATACCTCATGATTTTGAGCAAAACTTTGATTAGTTTGGTTGATCAATGATAGGTGAAGAAGGCTTGGAGAAAGGTTGAAGCAAAGAGGAATGGCTAGGAGTGAAGAGAGGACAATGGAATAAGTGAAAATTGAACCGGGTTGCATGAAGTTAGCCCCAACGTTAGCCCCCTAACTTGGAGGCTAACGTTGGGCATATGAATCACTCTTTGGAAGTAGCCAACGTTAGCTCCAACGTTAGCCCCCTAACTTGGAGGCTAACGTTGGAACTTGAGAGTTTCTCCCTGGGCTACCAACGTTTGCGCCAACGTTAGCCCCCTAACTTGGAGGCTAACGTTGGCACTTAAATCACAATGGGGGAGTAGGCAACGTTTGCGCCAACGTTAGCCCCCTAACGTGGAGGCTAACGTTGGCACCAATCACACCAAGCAAGGCCAACGTTAGGGTCAAAGTTAGACCCCTAACGTTGGCGCCAACGTCTAAACCAGAAGAATGTGGTTTGCTGATATGAAAAGTTAGGGTCAAAGTTAGACCCCTAACTTTGACCCTAACGTTGAAGACCAACGTTGGCTAACTCCATTTCCGGTTCAATTGGTTCACTTCGGTTCTTCTTCAATCTTCAAGAGCAATCAACCAAGGCCTCTTTCAACCCAATTCCACCAAGAACAAAGGCCCAACTCAAGGCTTGAAGATCATTTTGGAAAGTGTATAAATAGGATAGAATTCAATTTGTTTAGAGAGCTTTTTGGGGAGAGTTTTCTTTTAGAGCTTTCCTTTTAGAATTTTCATAATAGTTTTCGAAGAGCTTTTGAACTTGAGTGAACTTTAATTTCTTGCTTTCATTGCTTTCAATTTCATTTGACTTTTGTCTTGGATCTTGGATTGGAGAATTGAAGAAATTCTGTTTCAATCTCAATCTTGGATCTCTCTGTTTCCTTTACTGTTAATTGAATTAGCATTTCTGTTTCTGTTACTTGATCTTCATCTCTTTTCTTTGCAATTTACAATTTCCTTGCTATTGTTCTTGTGGGATCTAGGAAGGCATTGAGATCTAGACTTGGTTTTCTAGTCTCTGGGTCCTGAGATCTAAATTCTCATTTCAATTCTCTGTTTAATGCTTTCATTGTTCATTTACTTTGCTGTTATAAGATCCGGTTCAATCCCAACTCCCTTTTCCTCTTCTGTTTGATGCAATTTAGTTTTCCCTTGTTTAAATTCTGCAAATCCTCATCCCAATCCCCTTTACTTTTCAAGCAATTTACATTTCTTGCACTTTAAGATTCTGCAATTTACATTTCTTGCCCTTTAAGTTTCTGTCATTTAATTTCTTGTCCTTTAAGTTTCAGCAATTTACTTTCCCGCTCTCTTTAATTTCATGCAATTTACATTCTGCAAATCACAAATCACCCAACCAACACTTGATTCGCTTGACTAAATCAACCACTAAACTAAAATTGCTCAATCCTTCAATCCCTGTGGGATCGACCTCACTTCCGTGAGTTTTTATTACTTGATACGACCCGGTACACTTGCCGGTTAGTTTTGGGTGTTTTGGTAGAAATTCGTTTCTCATCAAAATATCTCATCAAGTTTTTGGCGCCGTTGCCGGGGATTGATTAGATTGACAATGATAAAGTGAGGTGGTGATCTAGATCAAATATTTTTTCTTTAATTTTTGACTAACCCACTAACTGTTTGAAGTTTTGTTTCAACCGGCTACACTCAATTTTCAAGAGAATCGCTGTGTGTTCCGTTGTTGATTTATATATCACAGGGAAGAAGGAGTTTCTGAGAAAGAAGAACATCACAACATGAAGCCACAACTCATTACACTAATAGAGAACAATTGTTCCTATGGTGGAAATCCCTTGGAGGACTCTAAACAGCACCTATCCATTTTTCTGAAAACATGTGGGGCTGTCAATCTCAATGGTGTAGACCATGATACCATTAAGCTCATGTTATTTCCCTTCTCACTGAAGGATGAAGCGGCACAATGGCTTGAAACCTTTCCTCAAGGAAGTATAACTAGTTGGGATGAATTGGTTGCCAAGTTTCTAGCCAAATTTTCCCCACCCCAACAACACATCAAGATGAAAGAAGGAGTACACCCATTCATACAAACAAAAGAAGAACCACTGTTCAAAGCATGGGAGAGATACAAGAAATCAAATGACAAGGTGGATTTTCGAGCATTCTATGAAGGATTAACCTCCGAAACAAGAAAAGCAGTAGATTACTTCTCAGATGGCCTACTCAAGGCAACAGCAACCATCCAAGGAACTGCAGAGTTCAGTGACAAAAGAGCCAATAACCAACACTCATTTGAGACGCCACGGAATACAATTTCAGAAAAGGAAGTAATGAATCTTGAAGGAGTAAGAGCAATCATGAATCAAAACAAGCAGCTACACCAGCAAACTCAGCAGCACTTGGAATCAATAGCTAGACAAATTGATTTTCTACATTCTGCCACAGTGAATGCACAATTTCCACCATGGAAACCACATTCTTATCTAAGAATGAGGGAACCTCAGAATCATGAACAAAGGGACCTCAACTATAATAACCCCAACTTTCCAAACCTGCAAAAACACCACCATGCCAACAAAAATCACTACACACTACCCCAATATACACATCTCCAACCCTATCCTACCTCACCACCTGCCCAAAATGACTTACATCAATCACCACAATTAACACAGTCACAACCAGTCCTAAACTTCCAAAAACTCTATGTTCTAGAAATGATGATGGAAAGGCTTATGAAAATTCAAGAAATGACATTAATAGAACAGGAGGACATAAGGAAAAACCAGGAGGCATATCTCAAGAGAATTGAAAGGTACATGGAACAAATGGTTCAAAACCCTGCTAAACTGGGTGAGAGAGAGGGAAATATATCCCTAAGAGCCAATGAAGATGACTCAAAGAACAATGAAAAAGCTGCTGAGTTGAAAGGGAAAGCAGTTATGGAAAACAAGGAAAAACCTACGATAAGAGGAGGAAACCAAAGGCAACAGAGACCTCAACTTCCATGATCAGAGGATGAAGGATGTCAAGCTAGTGACAATAAAAGAGCGCTTGTTGGGAGGCAACCCAACCCGAGGTAGTTTTCTGTTCATAACTATTTTAATAAAAAGGTTAATTAGTTTTATCTATAATGCAAGAAGCTAATTTTGGTGTTGCACACCAAAACAATCTAAAGGAGAATGCAGGATTTTAAGTTTGGTGTTTCACCAAAATCCCATTATAAAACACATTCTCACTTCTTGCATAATGTAGGCTTCAAGCATACTGGATGAACTAGTTAGCCATTTTACTGTTTTTCTTAGTTTCCAGTTCTTTTACTTTTGAAAAAGAAAAAAAAAAAAAAAGAAATTATCACACATGGTTAATCCGATGCATTGGCAAGGTACTAAGTTTGGTGTTCCCACACCAAAGTAAGTTCAAAAAGCCCACAAATAAATCATGCAGATTAACCATTATTTCCAAGTGCTTGGGGAACAAGCAACTTTCAATATCATTGCAGAGGTCCATACAAGCTGTTGGAAGGATTAAAGCATCATCAACCAAAGAAACAAAAGATGAATCTAGAAGACAGCAATGATGATGATGAGAAGAAGGAAAGCAAGTAAACTTCAACAGGTTGTATTGTTAAGTCATTGTTTTGCATCAAATATTGCTGTAATTGAAAGTTGAATTGTATTCTGATCTGCCCTGCCTATCTGCATAGCATAGTTTTCTTTTTTTTTATTTTCCCCTGCCTGCATAGCATAGTCTTTCTTTATAATTCAATAAGCAAGGTGTCTGATCATTCACAACATTCTTATCTTCAAAACTTGTTTGCACTCCAGTTTCAAGAAATGCATCACATGAAAGTTCTTTGAAAAGAAAGATTGAGGAATTAAACAATTTTGAGGCAAGCAAAAGATTAGGAAAAGTGGTGGTTCTGGTTATATGATTTTGTATTGAGGTTGCATGCTTGTGAAAACTTGCATGGGAGCTCATAGGCGGGACATGAAGTTCAAAGAAGTTTTGTGGAGATTCTCAAAAATTTATTGATCCAAGAAGCAGCAAACAAAAAAAAAAAAAAAGAAAGAAAAGAAAATACAAAAACAAAAGAAATATGGCCCAAGGCTCTGAGCATCAATTACTAGGCAGAAAAAGAAAGAAAGAAACAAAAACTCAAAGAGTTGTTATCCTAGTAAATGCTTGTGGTTGAAGTGTGTCAAGGAAAGAGGCTTGAGCAAGTAAATCCTCAGGGGTGCTTCAACACCTAATACCTTAAAACCAACTGGTTTAGGAGTATTGATTGAAAGCTTATCTAAAGAGCCGCCTTGAGACATGATACTTAGAGTCGAGGCCAAAGCACATAAACTATAAGCTGCTTCAAGGTGACTACATATAAAGAGATCTCCATGACACCATTTGGATGAAAATCCTAAGACCTACGACTCCCAATATGTAAGGACTAGTGAGCACTGAAGCCCTTGCATGAGCATATGATTTAGAATTTATCCCACTGATACTTGATCACTTCACTCACTGCACTTTACAAGTGTTCCTCAATCCATCTTAATTGAAAGAACCTTGGAGCATAAATCTATTTCTTGCTTGGGGACAAGCAAGCTTTAAGTTTGGTGTTGTGATGACAAGTCATCTTAGCCCATTTTAGCTAGTCTTTTTCTTTTGTTTTCATTAGAATTATGCACTTTCTTAAGCTACAAGCAAGCTAATTGAGTAGATTTTCATGTTTCCCTTGATTGAACCAACCATATGTGAATTCATGCCATTTCATGAGGTTTTGAACTATATTTGTTGCATATTGTGGAAGATTGAATACCTCATGATTTTGAGCAAAACTTTGATTAGTTTGGTTGATCAATGATAGGTGAAGAAGGCTTGGAGAAAGGTTGAAGCAAAGAGGAATGGCTAGGAGTGAAGAGAGGACAATGGAATAAGTGAAAATTGAACCGGGTTGCATGAAGTTAGCCCCAACGTTAGCCCCCTAACTTGGAGGCTAACGTTGGGCATATGAATCACTCTTTGGAAGTAGCCAACGTTAGCTCCAACGTTAGCCCCCTAACTTGGAGGCTAACGTTGGAACTTGAGAGTTTCTCCCTGGGCTACCAACGTTTGCGCCAACGTTAGCCCCCTAACTTGGAGGCTAACGTTGGCACTTAAATCACAATGGGGGAGTAGGCAACGTTTGCGCCAACGTTAGCCCCCTAACGTGGAGGCTAACGTTGGCACCAATCACACCAAGCAAGGCCAACGTTAGGGTCAAAGTTAGACCCCTAACGTTGGCGCCAACGTCTAAACCAGAAGAATGTGGTTTGCTGATATGAAAAGTTAGGGTCAAAGTTAGACCCCTAACTTTGACCCTAACGTTGAAGACCAACGTTGGCTAACTCCATTTCCGGTTCAATTGGTTCACTTCGGTTCTTCTTCAATCTTCAAGAGCAATCAACCAAGGCCTCTTTCAACCCAATTCCACCAAGAACAAAGGCCCAACTCAAGGCTTGAAGATCATTT
>NW_027255469.1:116557-126557 GCF_003086295.3 Arachis hypogaea | reverse complement strand
GGATAGCGTCATTTAAAGAACAAGGGTCAGCAGAACGTAAAAAAAAAAAAAAAAAAAAAAAAATCGGAAAAAAAATCTAGAATAAAACTGTGAAAAAAAACCGGAGGAGCTTGCCAAAGATGAGGCCATTACGGCTCGCCTTTAGGTCTCCTCCTCGGGATAGCGTCATTTAAAGAACGAGGGTCAGCAGAACGTCAAAAAAAAAAAAAAAAAAACCGGAAAAAAATCTGGAAAAAAACTGTGAAAAAAACCGGAGGAGCTTGCCAAAGATGAGGCCATTACGGCTCGCCTTTAGGTGTCCTCCTCGGGATAGCGTCATTTAAAGAACGAGGGTCAGCAAAACGTAATAAAAAAAAAAAAAAAACGGAAAAAAATCTGGAAAAAAACTGTGAAAAAAACCGGAGGAGCTTGCCAAAGATGAGGCAATTACGGCTCACCTTTAGGTATCCTACTCGGATAACTCATTTAAAGAACGAGGGTCAGCAGAACGTTAAAAAAAAAATTGGAAAAAAAACTGTGAAAAAAACCGGAGGAGCTTGCCAAAGATGAGGCCATACGGCTCACCTTTAGGTGTCCTCCTCGGGATAGCGTCATTTAAAGAACAAGGGTCAGCAGAACGTAAAAAAAAAAAAAAAAAAAAAACGAAAAATATCTAGAATAAAACTGTGAAAAAAACCGGAGGAGCTTGCCAAAGATGAGGCCATTACGGCTCGCCTTTAGGTTCCTCCTCGGGATAGCGTCATTTAAAGAACGAGGGTCAGCAGAACGTCAAAAAAAAAAAAAAAAAACCGAAAAAAAATCTGGAAAAAAACTGTGAAAAAAACCGGAGGAGCTTGCCAAAGATGAGGCCATTACGGCTCGCCTTTAGGTGTCCTCCTCGGGATAGCGTCATTTAAAGAACGAGGGTCAGCAAAACGTAATAAAAAAAAAAAAAAAAAACCGGAAAAAAAAATCTGGAAAAAAACTGTGAAAAAAAACCGGAGGAGCTTGCCAAAGATGAGGCCATTAAGGCTCACCTTTAGGTGTCCTCCTCGGGATAGCGTCATTTAAAGAACGAGGGTCAGCGGAAGGTAAAAAAAAAAAAAAAAAAAAAAAAAAAAAAAAAAAAAAAAAAAATATGGAAAAAAAACTGTGAAAAAAACCGGAGGAGCTTGCCAAAGATGAGGCTATTACGGCTCACCTTTAGGTGTCCTCCTCGGGATAGCGTCATTTAAAGAACGAGGGTCAGCAGAACGTAAAAAAAAAAAAAAAAAAAAAAAAAAAAAAAAAAAAACCGGAAAAAAATCTGGAATAAAATTGTGAAAAAAACCGGAGGAGCTTGCCAAAGATGAGGCCATTACGGCTCGCCTTTAGGTGTCCTCCTCGGGATAGCGTCATTTAAAGAACGAGGGTCAGCAGAACGTAAAAAAAAAAAAAAAAAAAAAAAAAAAAAAAAAAAAAAAAAAAAAAAAAAAAACCAGAAAAAAATCTCGAAAAAACTGTGAAAAAAACCGGAGGAGCTTAACAAAGATGAGGCCATTACGGCTCGCCTTTAGGTGTCTTCCTCGGGATAGCGTCATTTAAGGAACGAGGGTCAGCAGAAGGTATAAAAAAAAAAAAAAAAAAAAAACCGGAAAAAAAATCTGGAAAAAACTGTGAAAAAAACCGGAGAGCTTGCCAAAGATGAGGCCATTACGGCTCGCCTTTCGTGTCCTCCTCGGATAGCGTAATTTAAAGAACGAGTATCAGCAGAACGTAAAAAAAAAAAAAAAACCGGAAAAATATCTGGAAAAAACTGTGAAAAAAACCGGAGGAGCTTGCCAAAGATGAGGCCATTACGGCTCGCCTTTCGGTGTCCTCCTCGGGATAGCGTAATTTAAAGAACGAGTGTCAGCAGAACGTAAATAAAAAAAAAAAAAAACGGAAAAAAAATCTGGAAAATAAAACTGTGAAAAAAACCGGAGGAGCTTGCCAAAGATGAGGCCATTACGGCTCGCCTTTCGGTGTCCTCCTGATGACAAGTCATCTTAGCCCATTTTAGCTAGTCTTTTTCTTTTGTTTTCATTAGAATTATGCACTTTCTTAAGCTACAAGCAAGCTAATTGAGTAGATTTTCATGTTTCCCTTGATTGAACCAACCATATGTGAATTCATGCCATTTCATGAGGTTTTGAACTATATTTGTTGCATATTGTGGAAGATTGAATACCTCATGATTTTGAGCAAACTTTGATTAGTTTGGTTGATCAATGATAGGTGAAGAAGGCTTGGAGAAAGGTTGAAGCAAAGAGGAATGGCTAGGAGTGAAGAGAGGACAATGGAATAAGTGAAAATTGAACCGGGTTGCATGAAGTTAGCCCCAACGTTAGCCCCCTAACTTGGAGGCTAACGTTGGGCATATGAATCACTCTTTGGAAGTAGCCAACGTTAGCTCCAACGTTAGCCCCCTAACTTGGAGGCTAACGTTGGAACTTGAGAGTTTCTCCCTGGGCTACCAACGTTTGCGCCAACGTTAGCCCCCTAACTTGGAGGCTAACGTTGGCACCAATCACACCAAGCAAGGCCAACGTTAGGGTCAAAGTTAGACCCCTAACGTTGGCGCCAACGTCTAAACCAGAAGAATGTGGTTTGCTGATATGAAAAGTTAGGGTCAAAGTTAGACCCCTAACTTTGACCCTAACGTTGAAGACCAACGTTGGCTAACTCCATTTCCGGTTCAATTGGTTCACTTCGGTTCTTCTTCAATCTTCAAGAGCAATCAACCAAGGCCTCTTTCAACCCAATTCCACCAAGAACAAAGGCCCAACTCAAGGCTTGAAGATCATTTTGGAAAGTGTATAAATAGGATAGAATTCAATTTGTTTGGGGAGCTTTTTGGGGAGAGTTTTCTTTTAGAGCTTTCCTTTTAGAATTTTCATAAGAGTTTTTGGGAAGCTTTTGTCACTGAGTGAACTTTAATTTCTTGTTTTCATTTGCTTTCAATTTCATTTTACTTTTGTCTTGGATCTTGGATTGGAGAATTGAAGAAATTCTGTTTCAATCTCAATCTTGGATCTCTCTGTTTATTTACTGCTTAATTGAATTTCCATTTCTGTTACTTACTTCATCTATTCTCTTTGCAATTTACAATTTCCTTGCTATTGTTCTTGTTGGATCTAGGAAGGCATTGAGATCTAGACTTGGTTTTCTAGTCTCTGGGTCCTGAGATCTGAATTTCTCATTTCAATTCCCTGCTTATTGCTTTTTCTGTTCATTTACTTTACTGTTTCAAGATCCGGTTTAATCCCAATTCCCTTCCCTCTTCTGTTTGATGCAATTTAGTTTTTCCTTGTTTAAATTCTGCAAATCCATTCCCCAATTCCCTTTACATTTCAAGCAATTTATATTCCTTGCACTTTAAGATTCCGCAATTTACATTTCTTGCACTTTAAGTTTCTGCCATTTAATTTCTTGTTCTTTAAGATTCAGCAATTTAATTCCCTGCTTTCTTTAATTTCATGCAATTTACATTCTGCAAGTCACAAATCACTCAACCAACACTTGATTCGCTTGACTAAATCAACCACTAAACTAAAATTGCTCAATCCTTCAATCCTTGTGGGATCGACCTCACTCCCGTGAGTTTTTATTACTTGATGCGACCCGGTGCACTTGCCGGTTAGATTTGTGGTGTTTTGGGAGAGATTCGTTTCTCATCAAAATATCTCATCAAGTTTTTGGCGCCGTTGCCGGGGATTGATTAGATTGACAATGATAAAGTGAGGTGGTGATCTAGATCAAATATTTTTTCTTTAATTTTTGACTAACCCACTAACTGTTTGAAGTTTTGTTTCAACCGGCTACACTCAATTTTCAAGAGAATCGCTGTGTGTTCCGTTGTTGATTTATATATCACAGGGAAGAAGGAGTTTCTGAGAAAGAAGAACATCACAACATGAAGCCACAACTCATTACACTAATAGAGAACAATTGTTCCTATGGTGGAAATCCCTTGGAGGACTCTAAACAGCACCTATCCATTTTTCTGAAAACATGTGGGGCTGTCAATCTCAATGGTGTAGACCATGATACCATTAAGCTCATGTTATTTCCCTTCTCACTGAAGGATGAAGCGGCACAATGGCTTGAAACCTTTCCTCAAGGAAGTATAACTAGTTGGGATGAATTGGTTGCCAAGTTTCTAGCCAAATTTTCCCCACCCCAACAACACATCAAGATGAAAGAAGGAGTACACCCATTCATACAAACAAAAGAAGAACCACTGTTCAAAGCATGGGAGAGATACAAGAAATCAAATGACAAGGTGGATTTTCGAGCATTCTATGAAGGATTAACCTCCGAAACAAGAAAAGCAGTAGATTACTTCTCAGATGGCCTACTCAAGGCAACAGCAACCATCCAAGGAACTGCAGAGTTCAGTGACAAAAGAGCCAATAACCAACACTCATTTGAGACGCCACGGAATACAATTTCAGAAAAGGAAGTAATGAATCTTGAAGGAGTAAGAGCAATCATGAATCAAAACAAGCAGCTACACCAGCAAACTCAGCAGCACTTGGAATCAATAGCTAGACAAATTGATTTTCTACATTCTGCCACAGTGAATGCACAATTTCCACCATGGAAACCACATTCTTATCTAAGAATGAGGGAACCTCAGAATCATGAACAAAGGGACCTCAACTATAATAACCCCAACTTTCCAAACCTGCAAAAACACCACCATGCCAACAAAAATCACTACACACTACCCCAATATACACATCTCCAACCCTATCCTACCTCACCACCTGCCCAAAATGACTTACATCAATCACCACAATTAACACAGTCACAACCAGTCCTAAACTTCCAAAAACTCTATGTTCTAGAAATGATGATGGAAAGGCTTATGAAAATTCAAGAAATGACATTAATAGAACAGGAGGACATAAGGAAAAACCAGGAGGCATATCTCAAGAGAATTGAAAGGTACATGGAACAAATGGTTCAAAACCCTGCTAAACTGGGTGAGAGAGAGGGAAATATACCCCTAAGAGCCAATGAAGATGACTCAAAGAACAATGAAAAAGCTGCTGAGTTGAAAGGGAAAGCAGTTATGGAAAACAAGGAAAAGCCTACGATAAGAGGAGGAAACCAAAGGCAACAGAGACCTCAACTTCCATGATCAGAGGATGAAGGATGTCAAGCTAGTGACAATAAAAGAGCGCTTGTTGGGAGGCAACCCAACCCGAGGTAGTTTTCTGTTCATAACTATTTTAATAAAAAGGTTAATTAGTTTTATCTATAATGCAAGAAGCTAATTTTGGTGTTGCACACCAAAACAATCTAAAGGAGAATGCAGGATTTTAAGTTTGGTGTTTCACCAAAATCCCATTATAAAACACATTCTCACTTCTTGCATAATGTAGGCTTCAAGCATACTGGATGAACTAGTTAGCCATTTTACTGTTTTCTTAGTTTCCAGTTCTTTTACTTTTGAAAAAAAAAAAAAAAAAAAAGAAATTATCACACATGGTTAATCCGATGCATTGGCAAGGTACTAAGTTTGGTGTTCCCACACCAAAGTAAGTTCAAAAAGCCCACAAATAAATCATGCAGATTAACCATTATTTCCAAGTGCTTGGGGAACAAGCAACTTTCAATATCATTGCAGAGGTCCATACAAGCTGTTGGAAGGATTAAAGCATCATCAACCAAAGAAACAAAAGATGAATCTAGAAGACAGCAATGATGATGATGAGAAGAAGGAAAGCAAGTAAACTTCAACAGGTTGTATTGTTAAGTCATTGTTTTGCATCAAATATTGCTGTAATTGAAAGTTGAATTGTATTCTGATCTGCCCTGCCTATCTGCATAGCATAGTTTCTCTTTTTTTTTTATTTTCCCCTGCCTGCATAGCATAGTCTTTCTTTATAATTCAATAAGCAAGGTGTCTGATCATTCACAACATTCTTATCTTCAAAACTTGTTTGCACTCCAGTTTCAAGAAATGCATCACATGAAAGTTCTTTGAAAAGAAAGATTGAGGAATTAAACAATTTTGAGGCAAGCAAAAGATTAGGAAAAGTGGTGGTTCTGGTTATATGATTTTGTATTGAGGTTGCATGCTTGTGAAAACTTGCATGGGAGCTCATAGGCGGGACATGAAGTTCAAAGAAGTTTTGTGGAGATTCTCAAAAATTTATTGATCCAAGAAGCAGCAAACAAAAAAAAAAAAAAAAGAAAGAAAAGAAAATACAAAAACAAAAGAAATATGGCCCAAGGCTCTGAGCATCAATTACTAGGCAGAAAAAGAAAGAAAGAAACAAAAACTCAAAGAGTTGTTATCCTAGTAAATGCTTGTGGTTGAAGTGTGTCAAGGAAAGAGGCTTGAGCAAGTAAATCCTCAGGGGTGCTTCAACACCTAATACCTTAAAACCAACTGGTTTAGGAGTATTGATTGAAAGCTTATCTAAAGAGCCGCCTTGAGACATGATACTTAGAGTCGAGGCCAAAGCACATAAACTATAAGCTGCTTCAAGGTGACTACATATAAAGAGATCTCCATGACACCATTTGGATGAAAATCCTAAGACCTACGACTCCCAATATGTAAGGACTAGTGAGCACTGAAGCCCTTGCATGAGCATATGATTTAGAATTTATCCCACTGATACTTGATCACTTCACTCACTGCACTTTACAAGTGTTCCTCAATCCATCTTAATTGAAAGAACCTTGGAGCATAAATCTATTTCTTGCTTGGGGACAAGCAAGCTTTAAGTTTGGTGTTGTGATGACAAGTCATCTTAGCCCATTTTAGCTAGTCTTTTCTTTTGTTTTCATTAGAATTATGCACTTTCTTAAGCTACAAGCAAGCTAATTGAGTAGATTTTCATGTTTCCCTTGATTGAACCAACCATATGTGAATTCATGCCATTTCATGAGGTTTTGAACTATATTTGTTGCATATTGTGGAAGATTGAATACCTCATGATTTTGAGCAAAACTTTGATTAGTTTGGTTGATCAATGATAGGTGAAGAAGGCTTGGAGAAAGGTTGAAGCAAAGAGGAATGGCTAGGAGTGAAGAGAGGACAATGGAATAAGTGAAAATTGAACCGGGTTGCATGAAGTTAGCCCCAACGTTAGCCCCCTAACTTGGAGGCTAACGTTGGGCATATGAATCACTCTTTGGAAGTAGCCAACGTTAGCTCCAACGTTAGCCCCCTAACTTGGAGGCTAACGTTGGAACTTGAGAGTTTCTCCCTGGGCTACCAACGTTTGCGCCAACGTTAGCCCCCTAACTTGGAGGCTAACGTTGGCACCAATCACACCAAGCAAGGCCAACGTTAGGGTCAAAGTTAGACCCCTAACGTTGGCGCCAACGTCTAAACCAGAAGAATGTGGTTTGCTGATATGAAAAGTTAGGGTCAAAGTTAGACCCCTAACTTTGACCCTAACGTTGAAGACCAACGTTGGCTAACTCCATTTCCGGTTCAATTGGTTCACTTCGGTTCTTCTTCAATCTTCAAGAGCAATCAACCAAGGCCTCTTTCAACCCAATTCCACCAAGAACAAAGGCCCAACTCAAGGCTTGAAGATCATTTTGGAAAGTGTATAAATAGGATAGAATTCAATTTGTTTGGGGAGCTTTTTGGGGAGAGTTTTCTTTTAGAGCTTTCCTTTTAGAATTTTCATAAGAGTTTTTGGGAAGCTTTTGTCACTGAGTGAACTTTAATTTCTTGTTTTCATTTGCTTTCAATTTCATTTTACTTTTGTCTTGGATCTTGGATTGGAGAATTGAAGAAATTCTGTTTCAATCTCAATCTTGGATCTCTCTGTTTATTTACTGCTTAATTGAATTTCCGTTTCTGTTACTTACTTCATCTATTCTCTTTGCAATTTACAATTTCCTTGCTATTGTTCTTGTTGGATCTAGGAAGGCATTGAGATCTAGACTTGGTTTTCTAGTCTCTGGGTCCTGAGATCTGAATTTCTCATTTCAATTCCCTGCTTATTGCTTTTTCTGTTCATTTACTTTACTGTTTCAAGATCCGGTTTAATCCCAATTCCCTTCCCTCTTCTGTTTGATGCAATTTAGTTTTTCCTTGTTTAAATTCTGCAAATCCATTCCCCAATTCCCTTTACATTTCAAGCAATTTATATTCCTTGCACTTTAAGATTCCGCAATTTACATTTCTTGCACTTTAAGTTTCTGCCATTTAATTTCTTGTTCTTTAAGATTCAGCAATTTAATTCCCTGCTTTCTTTAATTTCATGCAATTTACATTCTGCAAGTCACAAATCACTCAACCAACACTTGATTCGCTTGACTAAATCAACCACTAAACTAAAATTGCTCAATCCTTCAATCCTTGTGGATCGACCTCACTCCCGTGAGTTTTTATTACTTGATGCGACCCGGTGCACTTGCCGGTTAGATTTGTGGTGTTTTGGGAGAGATTCGTTTCTCATCAAAATATCTCATCACCTCCTCGGGATAGCGTCATTTAAAGAACGAGGGTCAGCAGAACGTAAAAAAAAAAAAAAAAAAAAAAAAAAAAAAAAAACCGAAAAAAAAATGGAAAAAAAACTGTGAAAAAAACCGGAGGAGCTTGCCAAAGATGAGGCTATTACGGCTCACCTTTAGGTGTCCTCCTCGGGATAGCGTCATTTAAAGAACGAGGGTCAGCAGAACGTAAAAAAAAAAAAAAAAAAAACCGGAAAAAAATCTGGAATAAAACTGTGAAAAAACCGGAGGAGCTTGCCAAAGATGAGGCCATTACGGCTCGCCTTTAGGTCTCCTCCTCGGGATAGCGTCATTTAAAGAACGAGGGTCAGCAGAACGTAAAAAAAAAAAAACAAAAAAAAAAACAAAACAAAAAACAAAAAAAAAAAAAAACAAAAACAAAACAAAAACAAAAAAAAAAAAAAACCGAAAAAAAATCTGTGAAAAAAACCGAGGAGCTTGCCAAAGATGAGGCTTTACGGCTCGCCTTTAGGTGTCCTCCTCGGATAGCGTCATTTAAAGAACGAGGGTCAGCAGAACGTAAAAAAAAAAAAAAAAAAAAAAACGGAAAAAATCTGGAAAAAAACTATGAAAAAACCGGAGGAGCTTGCCAAAGATGAGGCAATTACGGCTCACCTTTAGGTATCCTACTCGGGATAACTTCATTTAAAGAACGAGGGTCAGCAGAACGTTAAAAAAAAAAATCTGGAAAAAAAACTGTGAAAAAAACCGGAGGAGCTTGCCAAAGATGAGGCCATCACGGCTCACCTTTAGGTGTCCTCCTCGGGATAGCGTCATTTAAAGAACAAGGGTCAGCAGAACGTAAAAAAAAAAAAAAAAAAAAATCGGAAAAAAACCCTGAATAAAACTGTGAAAAAAAACCGGAGGAGCTTGCCAAAGATGAGGCCATTACGGCTCGCCTTTAGGTCTCCTCCTCGGGATAGCGTCATTTAAAGAACGAGGGTCAGCAGAACGTCAAAAAAAAAAAAAAAAAACCGGAAAAAAATCTGGAAAAAACTGTGAAAAAAACCGGAGGAGCTTGCCAAAGATGAGGCCATTACGGCTCGCCTTTAGGTGTCCTCCTCGGGATAGCGTCATTTAAAGAACGAGGGTCAGCAAAACGTAATAAAAAAAAAAAAAAAAAAACCGGAAAAAAAAATCTGGAAAAAAACTGTGAAAAAAAACCGGAGGAGCTTGCCAAAGATGAGGCCATTAAGGCTCACCTTTAGGTGTCCTCCTCGGGATAGCGTCATTTAAAGAACGAGGGTCAGCGGAAGGTTAAAAAAAAAAAAAAAAAAAAAAAAAAAAAAAAAAAAAAAAAAAAAACCGAAAAAAAATATGCAAAAAACTGTGAAAAAAATCGGAGGAGCTTGCCAAAGATGAGGCCATTACGGCTCGCCTTTCGGTGTCCTCCTCGGGATAGCGTCATTTAAAGAACGAGGGTCAGCAGAACGTAAACAAAAAAAAAAAAAAAAAAAAAGAAAACCCGTAAAAAAAAAACTGTGAAAAAAACCGGAGGAGCTTGCCA
>NW_027255469.1:83112-103112 GCF_003086295.3 Arachis hypogaea | reverse complement strand
TGTGTCACCATACACTTCATTTGGTCCTTGGTTGTGCATATACTGAACTTGCTCTTGTTGTTGTTCTTCTTGAGTTTCTTCACTCTGTCCCCATGTGGTTGATGGTTGGCTAGTGTTGACTGCTGCAACTTGGAGACTATCAATCCTCTTGGCCATTTGCTCAAATTGTTGTTGAATTTGCTGCTGCATCATCTTGTTTTGGGCTAGGATTGAATCCACTCCTTCTAGTTCCATTACTCCTCTTCTTTGTGATGGTTGGCGGCTTCTTTGATGAGCAAAGAAATATTGATTGTTGGCCACCATATCCACAAGATTCTGAGCTTCCTCAGCAGTTTTCATTAGTTGTAGTGAACCTCCAGCAGAATGATCTAATGCCTCCTGAGATTTCAATGTCAGGCCTTCATAGAAATTTTGCAGCACGTCCCATTCATTGAACATCTCTGGAGGACACTTTCTGATTAAGGCTTTGTACCTTTCCCATGCTTCATACAAGGATTCAGCATCTAATTGTGTGAATGTCTGCACCTCAGTTTTCAGCCTGATGACTCTCTGGGGTGGATAGAATTTGGCTAGAAATTTAGTCACCAAGTCATCCCAACTAGTGATACTTGCTTGGGGAAAAGTTTCAAGCCATTGTGCAGCCTTATCCCTTAATGAGAACGGGAATAGCAGAAGCTTGTAGGTTTCAGGATTCACACCATTGGATTTGACAGTGTCACAGATCCTCAAGAAGGTAGATAGATGTTGATTTGGATCCTCCAATGGTCCTCCTCCAAATGAGCAGTTGTTCTGGACCAATGTGATGAGTTGTGGCTTCAGTTCAAAGTTATTTGCATTGACATTAGGGGTGAGAATGCTGCTTCCACAATGTCTAGCATTTGCAAAAGTATAGGAAGCCAATACTCTCCTCTGTTGTGGTGGATTATTAACTCCTTCTCCTGGATTAGATGTATCTCCTTCCATCTCGTGGTATTCTTCCTCAGATTCTTCTTCTCCAACAATATTTTTCCCTCTTTCGGCTCTTCTTATCCTTCTAAGAGTTCTCTGATCAGCTTCAGATAACACAGGAGCGGATCTCCCTGTACTTGACATACAAACAATACAAAAGAAACCCCAGCAAGATCACTTCAATCTACTGCTAGAATGAAGTTTAGTTTAAGCAAAAATTCAAACAGTTAGTGGGTTAATCAAAAGTTAATGAAAAATAAAGAAAAAGTGCTTGATCTAGATTACCACCTCGCTTAATCATTGTCAATCTAGTCAATCCCCGGCAACGGCGCCAAAAACTTGATGAGCTATTTTGGTGAGAAACGAATTTCTACCAAAACACCCAAAACTAGCCGGCAAGTGTACCGGGTCGTATCAAGTAATAAAAACTCACGGGAGTGAGGTCGATCCCACAGGGATTGAAGGATTGAGCAATTTTAGTTTAGTGGTTGATTTAGTCAAGCGAATCAAGTGTTGGTTGGGTGATTTGTGATTTGCAGAATGTAAATTGCATGAAATCAAAGAGAGCGGGAAAGTAAATTGCTGAAACTTAAAGAACAAGAAATCAAATAGCAGAAACTTAAAGTGCAAGAAATGTAAATTGCGGAATCTTAAAGTGCAAGAAATGTAAATTGCTTGAAATGTAAAGGGGATTGGGATGTGGATTTGCAGAATTTAAACAAGGAAAAACTAAATTGCATCAAACAGAAGAAGGAAAAGGGAATTGGGATTGAACCGGATCTTATAACAGCAAAGTAAATGAACAATGAAAGCATTAAACAGAGAATTGAAATGAGAATTTAGATCTCAGGACCCAGAGACTAGAAAACCAAGTCTAGATCTCAATGCCTTCCTAGATCCAACAAGAACAATAGCAAGGAAATTGTAAATTGCAAAGAAAAGAGATGAAGAACAATAAACCGGAAATGAAATTCAGTAAATAAAGCAGAGAGATCCAAGATTGAGATTGAAACAGAATTTCTTCAATTCTCCAATCCAAGATCCAAGACAAAATGTAAAATGAAATTGAAAGCAATGAAAACAAGAAATTAAAGTTCACTCAAGTTCAAAAGCTCTCCGAAAACTATATTGAAAATTCTAAAAGGAAAGCTCCAAAGGAAAACTCTCCAGCCAAGCTCCCCCAATAACTTGAATTCTATCCTATTTATACACTTTCCAAAATGATCTTCAAGCCTTGAGTTGGGCCTTTGTTCTTGGTGGAATTGGGTTGAAAGAGGCCTTGGTTGATTGCTCTTGAAGATTGAAGAAGAACCGAAGTGAACCAATTGAACCGGTTTTTGAAGTTGGCCAAAGTTAGTCTCAACGTTAGGGTCAAAGTTAGGGGTCTAACTTTGCCCCTAACTTTTCATAGCAGCAAGCTTGATTTCCTGGTTTGGACGTTGGTGCCAACGTTAGGGGTCTAACTTTGACCCTAACGTTGGCAATGCTTATTGCTAGTGGCGCCAACGTTAGCCTCCAAGTTAGGGGGCTAACGTTGGCGCAAACGTTGGCCTTCCTCCTTTGTGATTCAAGTGCCAACGTTAGCCTCCAAGTTAGGGGGCTAACGTTGGCGCAAACGTTGGTGCCCAGGGGAGAAACTCTCAAGTTCCAACGTTAGCCTCCAAGTTAGGGGGCTAACGTTGGAGCTAACGTTGGCCACTTTCAGGGAGTGATTTACATGCCCAACGTTAGCCTCCAAGTTAGGGGGCTAACGTTGGGGCTAACTTCATGCAACCCGGTTCAATTTTCACTTATTCCATTGTCCTTTCTTCACTCCTAGCCATTCCTCTTTGCTTCAACCTTTCTCCAAGCCTTCTTCACCTATCATTGATCAACCAAACTAATCAAAGCTTTGCTCAAAATCATGAGGTATTCAATCTTCCACAATATGCAACAAATATAGTTCAAAACCTCATGAAATGGCATGAATTCACATATGGTTGGTTCAATCAAGGGAAACATGAAAATCTACTCAATTAGCTTGCTTGTAGCTCAAGAAAGTGCATAATTCTAATGAAAACTAAAGAAAAAGACTAGCTAAAATGGGCTAGGATGACTTGTCATCACAACACCAAACTTAAAGCTTGCTTGTCCCCAAGCAAGAAATGAATTATTAAGAAGAAAGAATGAAATGGAAGAGGAAGTTCATGCTAGCAGAGTGTTATTGATAGTTCATGGGGTTTTATGTGGATATGCAAATGCTCACTTCTTATTGACTCCTAGGCCTAGAAAGTCTCCTTCAAGCTTCAAGTGACATACTGCTATGACCTCTCATTATTCCTTTATCCTTGGCTTTTACTTTATTCACAAGCTTTATTTGAGTGTCATGTGTAGCAAGTTCATTTTCTTTTCTTTATACTTGACACATTATTCACCACAGACACTTGGCTCACATTCCTTCTTAAAACATTGATGCCCAGCACCTCTTTGGCTACTAAATGTTTTGTAGTTAGGTTGCTCTTGATAATGGATTTTCAGCTGATGATCCCGGGTTAGTTAACCCAAGTCACCAAGTGTTGAGACACTCCTAAGAGCTTACTAATCCAAGCAGATCCTAGTACAAAAACATCACAGGCATATATTTCAAAGTTCAAGCTATTGGTGTCCAGCTTTATTTCTTTTTGTTTTTCTTTTGTTTTGCCACTTTTTGGCTCTCTTTGTTCTTTCTTTCTTTTTGTTTTTCTTTCTAACCAAGGAATTCAATTCAATTGAGATTCATAGACAGTAGGCCACTCTCTACTTAGAAGGAGATATCCTAGCTCTTTATTCACTAAAAGTGAGTTATTATACAATCACACACACACCACCACTTACTTTTATTCCACTTCTAACTAACAGAGACTATTATTCTTCACATTCAAACTGTTCTTTTATTGAATTAAAAGATGCAGGGGATAACACATGCTTTTTGTTAAGTGAAAATGAACACACAAGCCAACATAAAAACCAGCCTACAAAAACATAATTGATGCATACTACACTAACAGTTTCTGTTAAAATGGGCATATTCATACTTCCAAATTAGAGCAATTCAATACTGATGGAGTTAAATGACAATACAACCTCTTGGTGGCTCCTTCTTCTTTCATCTCAGCTAATGGTGAGTAGTCCTCCCAGAAGAGTGATTGATTTTCTGCAGTGTTAATGGAAGTTGCTTGTTTCTCAAGCCCTTATGTGATTTGTTAGTGTGCAAGACTTTCTTGTAGGCGTTTGAACTTACTTTGGTGTGTGAACACCAAACTTAGTCTCTTGCCATGTTTCTTATCCATACCCATATGTGAAAGCGTAAATCTTTGCTAAAGGTAATAAAACTGAAAACTAGAAACAGACAATGCTTAAATGATTTGTCAGATTGCTTGGAGCTGGTAACTCTTTATATAAAAAGTGAGAATGTGCTTTTAAGTAAGATTTTGGTGGAACACCAAACTTAGAGTCCTTCATTCTCTCTTAATATGTTTTGGTGTGAAACACCAAACTTAGCTCCTTGCAATACATACCACTCATTTAACCTTTTTATTGAAATAACTATGAAAAGAAAACTACCTCAGGTTGGGTTGCCTCCCAACAAGCGCTCTTTTATTGTCACTAGCTTGACATTCTCTCCCTTTTTTATGGCGGTTGATGACTGTAGTGCCTCAACTTGTCCCCTCTGATCGTGAGCTTCTTCTTTGTTCCTTGGTGCTCTATCTCAGCATGTTCTAGTGATAATATTTTGCTCACAGTATAGTAATCGTTAGTCTGTTGGTCTGTTCCTAGTTGTTGATAGACTAACTGCACTTTGTCACCTTTGGAGAGCCCTTCTGTTGGAATTTTTTTGTTCTTCCACCCTTTTTTGATTCTGTTTTTGTTTTTCTTCCTTCCTTTTGTTAATCTTTCTTCTTTGAAAACAGGCTCCCTTTTGAAATTCCTTTTCTTAGTTGCCAATACTACAATGTTCCCTTGAGCTTCTTCATTACTTTGCACAGTCTCTTTCTCTTTTTGGCCTGCTGTATCATCTATCTCTTGCTTGGGAGGGCAGTTGTTGTTTGTCTTGTTGATTTCCTCCCTCCACTGCAGATTCTCCTTGTCTGTTTCTGTACCATCCTTCTTTTCATTACTGTTCTGTGTTTCTGGTAGTACACTCAGAGTGATACTTTCATTATGCATCCTGAGGGTTAATTCTCCTTGCTCTATGTCTATGATGGCCCTAGCAGTGGCTAAGAACGGTCTTCCCAGTATAATGGAGTCGCCCTCATCCTGATTCGAATCCAGGATCACAAAATCTGCAGGGAAGATGAATCTATCTACCTTGACTAGAAGGTTCTCAATTATACCACTGGGGCATATCACTGATTTGTCCACCAATTCTAGAGACATCTGTACTGGTCTTACCTCTTTTATGCCTAACTTTTTCACTAGAGAGGCAGGCATCAGATTGATACTAGCTCCCAAGTCACACATCGCCTTCTTGATGGTCATACTGCCAATGGCGCAGGGTAGAAAGAAACTCCCAGGGTCCTCGAGTTTGGGAGGAAGTCCCTTCTGGATTAGTGCTCTGCATTCCTCAGTGAGCAGTACAGTTTCATTAACTTGCCAACTCCTCTTCTTGTTGATAAGTTCCTTCAAGAACTTTGCGTACAGGGGAATTTGCTCAAGTGCTTCAGCTAAGGGCATATTGATCTCTAACTTCTTGAAGATTTCAAGAAATTTTGGGAAGTGTTGGTCCTTAGTCTCCTTGTTGAACCTTTGAGGGTATGGCAAGGGAGGAGTGAAGTTATTTCCCTGCCTTTGGTCCTTAGTTGGCCCTTCAATTACTTCCTTTCCCTTTCTTGATTTTTGTGGCTGATCTTCTTTTTCTTGAACTTGATTCTGAGTTGGCTTGCTTGCTGCCTCCTTCTTGTCATTGACTTTCTCTTCTTCAGCTTGTTTCTTGTCACTTTCCTTTGGCTTCTTGGTTGCTTCTTCATTTTTCACCAAGACTTTTCCACTCCTCAATTGTATTACCTTGCATTCTTCCTTAGGATTTGGGATTGTGTCACTCGGCAGTGAGCTTGAAGGTTTCTCAACAGAAATCTGTTTGGAGATTTGCCCAATTTGCCTCTCTAGGCTCTTCATGGAGGCTTCATGGTTCTTGGTTGTCATTTCTTGGTGTTTCCACATTTTGTCTATCAAGGTTTCCAAGTTGGTGAGTCTTTGAGATTCAGGTGATGCTTGTGGTGGGTTGTTAGATGTGGATGGTGGATGGTAGGCATTTTGGTTGGTGGGTTGGTTATTAGATTGGTAGTGGTTGGGGTTGGGGTAGTTGTTTTGAGGTTTTCTGTAGGGGTTTTGGTTAGTTTGCTGCTGGTTGTGATTTTGGTTGTTTCTTGGATTGTGTTGATTTGAGTTCCTCTGCCATGGTTGTTGGTTTTGGGTATGGTTATCTCCCCATCTGAGGTTTGGGTGGTTCTTCCAGGATGGATTGTATGTGTCACCATACACTTCATTTGGTCCTTGGTTGTGCATATACTGAACTTGCTCTTGTTGTTGTTCTTCTTGAGTTTCTTCACTCTGTCCCCATGTGGTTGATGGTTGGCTAGTGTTGACTGCTGCAACTTGGAGACTATCAATCCTCTTGGCCATTTGCTCAAATTGTTGTTGAATTTGCTGCTGCATCATCTTGTTTTGGGCTAGGATTGAATCCACTCCTTCTAGTTCCATTACTCCTCTTCTTTGTGATGGTTGGCGGCTTCTTTGATGAGCAAAGAAATATTGATTGTTGGCCACCATATCCACAAGATTCTGAGCTTCCTCAGCAGTTTTCATTAGTTGTAGTGAACCTCCAGCAGAATGATCTAATGCCTCCTGAGATTTCAATGTCAGGCCTTCATAGAAATTTTGCAGCACGTCCCATTCATTGAACATCTCTGGAGGACACTTTCTGATTAAGGCTTTGTACCTTTCCCATGCTTCATACAAGGATTCAGCATCTAATTGTGTGAATGTCTGCACCTCAGTTTTCAGCCTGATGACTCTCTGGGGTGGATAGAATTTGGCTAGAAATTTAGTCACCAAGTCATCCCAACTAGTGATACTTGCTTGGGGAAAAGTTTCAAGCCATTGTGCAGCCTTATCCCTTAATGAGAACGGGAATAGCAGAAGCTTGTAGGTTTCAGGATTCACACCATTGGATTTGACAGTGTCACAGATCCTCAAGAAGGTAGATAGATGTTGATTTGGATCCTCCAATGGTCCTCCTCCAAATGAGCAGTTGTTCTGGACCAATGTGATGAGTTGTGGCTTCAGTTCAAAGTTATTTGCATTGACATTAGGGGTGAGAATGCTGCTTCCACAATGTCTAGCATTTGCAAAAGTATAGGAAGCCAATACTCTCCTCTGTTGTGGTGGATTATTAACTCCTTCTCCTGGATTAGATGTATCTCCTTCCATCTCGTGGTATTCTTCCTCAGATTCTTCTTCTCCAACAATATTTTTCCCTCTTTCGGCTCTTCTTATCCTTCTAAGAGTTCTCTGATCAGCTTCAGATAACACAGGAGCGGATCTCCCTGTACTTGACATACAAACAATACAAAAGAAACCCCAGCAAGATCACTTCAATCTACTGCTAGAATGAAGTTTAGTTTAAGCAAAAATTCAAACAGTTAGTGGGTTAATCAAAAGTTAATGAAAAATAAAGAAAAAGTGCTTGATCTAGATTACCACCTCGCTTAATCATTGTCAATCTAGTCAATCCCCGGCAACGGCGCCAAAAACTTGATGAGCTATTTTGGTGAGAAACGAATTTCTACCAAAACACCCAAAACTAGCCGGCAAGTGTACCGGGTCGTATCAAGTAATAAAAACTCACGGGAGTGAGGTCGATCCCACAGGGATTGAAGGATTGAGCAATTTTAGTTTAGTGGTTGATTTAGTCAAGCGAATCAAGTGTTGGTTGGGTGATTTGTGATTTGCAGAATGTAAATTGCATGAAATCAAAGAGAGCGGGAAAGTAAATTGCTGAAACTTAAAGAACAAGAAATCAAATAGCAGAAACTTAAAGTGCAAGAAATGTAAATTGCGGAATCTTAAAGTGCAAGAAATGTAAATTGCTTGAAATGTAAAGGGGATTGGGATGTGGATTTGCAGAATTTAAACAAGGAAAAACTAAATTGCATCAAACAGAAGAAGGAAAAGGGAATTGGGATTGAACCGGATCTTATAACAGCAAAGTAAATGAACAATGAAAGCATTAAACAGAGAATTGAAATGAGAATTTAGATCTCAGGACCCAGAGACTAGAAAACCAAGTCTAGATCTCAATGCCTTCCTAGATCCAACAAGAACAATAGCAAGGAAATTGTAAATTGCAAAGAAAAGAGATGAAGAACAATAAACCGGAAATGAAATTCAGTAAATAAAGCAGAGAGATCCAAGATTGAGATTGAAACAGAATTTCTTCAATTCTCCAATCCAAGATCCAAGACAAAATGTAAAATGAAATTGAAAGCAATGAAAACAAGAAATTAAAGTTCACTCAAGTTCAAAAGCTCTCCGAAAACTATATTGAAAATTCTAAAAGGAAAGCTCCAAAGGAAAACTCTCCAGCCAAGCTCCCCCAATAACTTGAATTCTATCCTATTTATACACTTTCCAAAATGATCTTCAAGCCTTGAGTTGGGCCTTTGTTCTTGGTGGAATTGGGTTGAAAGAGGCCTTGGTTGATTGCTCTTGAAGATTGAAGAAGAACCGAAGTGAACCAATTGAACCGGTTTTTGAAGTTGGCCAAAGTTAGTCTCAACGTTAGGGTCAAAGTTAGGGGTCTAACTTTGCCCCTAACTTTTCATAGCAGCAAGCTTGATTTCCTGGTTTGGACGTTGGTGCCAACGTTAGGGGTCTAACTTTGACCCTAACGTTGGCAATGCTTATTGCTAGTGGCGCCAACGTTAGCCTCCAAGTTAGGGGGCTAACGTTGGCGCAAACGTTGGCCTTCCTCCTTTGTGATTCAAGTGCCAACGTTAGCCTCCAAGTTAGGGGGCTAACGTTGGCGCAAACGTTGGTGCCCAGGGGAGAAACTCTCAAGTTCCAACGTTAGCCTCCAAGTTAGGGGGCTAACGTTGGAGCTAACGTTGGCCACTTCCAGGGAGTGATTTACATGCCCAACGTTAGCCTCCAAGTTAGGGGGCTAACGTTGGAGCTAACGTTGGCCACTTCCAGGGAGTGATTTACATGCCCAACGTTAGCCTCCAAGTTAGGGGGCTAACGTTGGGGCTAACTTCATGCAACCCGGTTCAATTTTCACTTATTCCATTGTCCTTTCTTCACTCCTAGCCATTCCTCTTTGCTTCAACCTTTCTCCAAGCCTTCTTCACCTATCATTGATCAACCAAACTAATCAAAGCTTTGCTCAAAATCATGAGGTATTCAATCTTCCACAATATGCAACAAATATAGTTCAAAACCTCATGAAATGGCATGAATTCACATATGGTTGGTTCAATCAAGGGAAACATGAAAATCTACTCAATTAGCTTGCTTGTAGCTCAAGAAAGTGCATAATTCTAATGAAAACTAAAGAAAAAGACTAGCTAAAATGGGCTAGGATGACTTGTCATCACAACACCAAACTTAAAGCTTGCTTGTCCCCAAGCAAGAAATGAATTATTAAGAAGAAAGAATGAAATGGAAGAGGAAGTTCATGCTATCAGAGTGTTATTGATAGTTCATGGGGTTTTATGTGGATATGCAAATGCTCACTTCTTATTGACTCCTAGGCCTAGAAAGTCTCCTTCAAGCTTCAAGTGACATACTGCTATGACCTCTCATTATTCCTTTATCCTTGGCTTTTACTTTATTCACAAGCTTTATTTGAGTGTCATGTGTAGCAAGTTCATTTTCTTTTCTTTATACTTGACACATTATTCACCACAGACACTTGGCTCACATTCCTTCTTAAAACATTGATGCCCAGCACCTCTTTGGCTACTAAATGTTTGTAGTTAGGTTGCTCTTGATAATGGATTTTCAGCTGATGATCCCGGGTTAGTTAACCCAAGTCACCAAGTGTTGAGACACTCCTAAGAGCTTACTAATCCAAGCAGATCCTAGTACAAAAACATCACAGGCATATATTTCAAAGTTCAAGCTATTGGTGTCCAGCTTTATTTCTTTTTGTTTTTCTTTTGTTTTGCCACTTTTTGGCTCTCTTTGTTCTTTCTTTCTTTTTGTTTTTCTTTCTAACCAAGGAATTCAATTCAATTGAGATTCATAGACAGTAGGCCACTCTCTACTTAGAAGGAGATATCCTAGCTCTTTATTCACTAAAAGTGAGTTATTATACAATCACACACACACCACCACTTACTTTTATTCCACTTCTAACTAACAGAGACTATTATTCTTCACATTCAAACTGTTCTTTTATTGAATTAAAAGATGCAGGGGATAACACATGCTTTTTGTTAAGTGAAAATGAACACACAAGCCAACATAAAAACCAGCCTACAAAAACATAATTGATGCATACTACACTAACAGTTTCTGTTAAAATGGGCATATTCATACTTCCAAATTAGAGCAATTCAATACTGATGGAGTTAAATGACAATACAACCTCTTGGTGGCTCCTTCTTCTTTCATCTCAGCTAATGGTGAGTAGTCCTCCCAGAAGAGTGATTGATTTTCTGCAGTGTTAATGGAAGTTGCTTGTTTCTCAAGCCCTTATGTGATTTGTTAGTGTGCAAGACTTTCTTGTAGGCGTTTGAACTTACTTTGGTGTGTGAACACCAAACTTAGTCTCTTGCCATGTTTCTTATCCATACCCATATGTGAAAGCGTAAATCTTTGCTAAAGGTAATAAAACTGAAAACTAGAAACAGACAATGCTTAAATGATTTGTCAGATTGCTTGGAGCTGGTAACTCTTTATATAAAAAGTGAGAATGTGCTTTTAAGTAAGATTTTGGTGGAACACCAAACTTAGAGTCCTTCATTCTCTCTTAATATGTTTTGGTGTGAAACACCAAACTTAGCTCCTTGCAATACATACCACTCATTTAACCTTTTTATTGAAATAACTATGAAAAGAAAACTACCTCAGGTTGGGTTGCCTCCCAACAAGCGCTCTTTTATTGTCACTAGCTTGACATTCTCTCCCTTTTTTATGGCGGTTGATGACTGTAGTGCCTCAACTTGTCCCCTCTGATCGTGAGCTTCTTCTTTGTTCCTTGGTGCTCTATCTCAGCATGTTCTAGTGATAATATTTTGCTCACAGTATAGTAATCGTTAGTCTGTTGGTCTGTTCCTAGTTGTTGATAGACTAACTGCACTTTGTCACCTTTGGAGAGCCCTTCTGTTGGAATTTTTTTGTTCTTCCACCCTTTTTTGATTCTGTTTTTGTTTTTCTTCCTTCCTTTTGTTAATCTTTCTTCTTTGAAAACAGGCTCCCTTTTGAAATTCCTTTTCTTAGTTGCCAATACTACAATGTTCCCTTGAGCTTCTTCATTACTTTGCACAGTCTCTTTCTCTTTTTGGCCTGCTGTATCATCTATCTCTTGCTTGGGAGGGCAGTTGTTGTTTGTCTTGTTGATTTCCTCCCTCCACTGCAGATTCTCCTTGTCTGTTTCTGTACCATCCTTCTTTTCATTACTGTTCTGTGTTTCTGGTAGTACACTCAGAGTGATACTTTCATTATGCATCCTGAGGGTTAATTCTCCTTGCTCTATGTCTATGATGGCCCTAGCAGTGGCTAAGAACGGTCTTCCCAGTATAATGGAGTCGCCCTCATCCTGATTCGAATCCAGGATCACAAAATCTGCAGGGAAGATGAATCTATCTACCTTGACTAGAAGGTTCTCAATTATACCACTGGGGCATATCACTGATTTGTCCACCAATTCTAGAGACATCTGTACTGGTCTTACCTCTTTTATGCCTAACTTTTTCACTAGAGAGGCAGGCATCAGATTGATACTAGCTCCCAAGTCACACATCGCCTTCTTGATGGTCATACTGCCAATGGCGCAGGGTAGAAAGAAACTCCCAGGGTCCTCGAGTTTGGGAGGAAGTCCCTTCTGGATTAGTGCTCTGCATTCCTCAGTGAGCAGTACAGTTTCATTAACTTGCCAACTCCTCTTCTTGTTGATAAGTTCCTTCAAGAACTTTGCGTACAGGGGAATTTGCTCAAGTGCTTCAGCTAAGGGCATATTGATCTCTAACTTCTTGAAGATTTCAAGAAATTTTGGGAAGTGTTGGTCCTTAGTCTCCTTGTTGAACCTTTGAGGGTATGGCAAGGGAGGAGTGAAGTTATTTCCCTGCCTTTGGTCCTTAGTTGGCCCTTCAATTACTTCCTTTCCCTTTCTTGATTTTTGTGGCTGATCTTCTTTTTCTTGAACTTGATTCTGAGTTGGCTTGCTTGCTGCCTCCTTCTTGTCATTGACTTTCTCTTCTTCAGCTTGTTTCTTGTCACTTTCCTTTGGCTTCTTGGTTGCTTCTTCATTTTTCACCAAGACTTTTCCACTCCTCAATTGTATTGCCTTGCATTCTTCCTTAGGATTTGGGATTGTGTCACTCGGCAGTGAGCTTGAAGGTTTCTCAACAGAAATCTGTTTGGAGATTTGCCCAATTTGCCTCTCTAGGCTCTTCATGGAGGCTTCATGGTTCTTGGTTGTCATTTCTTGGTGTTTCCACATTTTGTCTATCAAGGTTTCCAAGTTGGTGAGTCTTTGAGATTCAGGTGATGCTTGTGGTGGGTTGTTAGATGTGGATGGTGGATGGTAGGCATTTTGGTTGGTGGGTTGGTTATTAGATTGGTAGTGGTTGGGGTTGGGGTAGTTGTTTTGAGGTTTTCTGTAGGGGTTTTGGTTAGTTTGCTGCTGGTTGTGATTTTGGTTGTTTCTTGGATTGTGTTGATTTGAGTTCCTCTGCCATGGTTGTTGGTTTTGGGTATGGTTATCTCCCCATCTGAGGTTTGGGTGGTTCTTCCAGGATGGATTGTATGTGTCACCATACACTTCATTTGGTCCTTGGTTGTGCATATACTGAACTTGCTCTTGTTGTTGTTCTTCTTGAGTTTCTTCACTCTGTCCCCATGTGGTTGATGGTTGGCTAGTGTTGACTGCTGCAACTTGGAGACTATCAATCCTCTTGGCCATTTGCTCAAATTGTTGTTGAATTTGCTGCTGCATCATCTTGTTTTGGGCTAGGATTGAATCCACTCCTTCTAGTTCCATTACTCCTCTTCTTTGTGATGGTTGGCGGCTTCTTTGATGAGCAAAGAAATATTGATTGTTGGCCACCATATCCACAAGATTCTGAGCTTCCTCAGCAGTTTTCATTAGTTGTAGTGAACCTCCAGCAGAATGATCTAATGCCTCCTGAGATTTCAATGTCAGGCCTTCATAGAAATTTTGCAGCACGTCCCATTCATTGAACATCTCTGGAGGACACTTTCTGATTAAGGCTTTGTACCTTTCCCATGCTTCATACAAGGATTCAGCATCTAATTGTGTGAATGTCTGCACCTCAGTTTTCAGCCTGATGACTCTCTGGGGTGGATAGAATTTGGCTAGAAATTTAGTCACCAAGTCATCCCAACTAGTGATACTTGCTTGGGGAAAAGTTTCAAGCCATTGTGCAGCCTTATCCCTTAATGAGAACGGGAATAGCAGAAGCTTGTAGGTTTCAGGATTCACACCATTGGATTTGACAGTGTCACAGATCCTCAAGAAGGTAGATAGATGTTGATTTGGATCCTCCAATGGTCCTCCTCCAAATGAGCAGTTGTTCTGGACCAATGTGATGAGTTGTGGCTTCAGTTCAAAGTTATTTGCATTGACATTAGGGGTGAGAATGCTGCTTCCACAATGTCTAGCATTTGCAAAAGTATAGGAAGCCAATACTCTCCTCTGTTGTGGTGGATTATTAACTCCTTCTCCTGGATTAGATGTATCTCCTTCCATCTCGTGGTATTCTTCCTCAGATTCTTCTTCTCCAACAATATTTTTCCCTCTTTCGGCTCTTCTTATCCTTCTAAGAGTTCTCTGATCAGCTTCAGATAACACAGGAGCGGATCTCCCTGTACTTGACATACAAACAATACAAAAGAAACCCCAGCAAGATCACTTCAATCTACTGCTAGAATGAAGTTTAGTTTAAGCAAAAATTCAAACAGTTAGTGGGTTAATCAAAAGTTAATGAAAAATAAAGAAAAAGTGCTTGATCTAGATTACCACCTCGCTTAATCATTGTCAATCTAGTCAATCCCCGGCAACGGCGCCAAAAACTTGATGAGCTATTTTGGTGAGAAACGAATTTCTACCAAAACACCCAAAACTAGCCGGCAAGTGTACCGGGTCGTATCAAGTAATAAAAACTCACGGGAGTGAGGTCGATCCCACAGGGATTGAAGGATTGAGCAATTTTAGTTTAGTGGTTGATTTAGTCAAGCGAATCAAGTGTTGGTTGGGTGATTTGTGATTTGCAGAATGTAAATTGCATGAAATCAAAGAGAGCGGGAAAGTAAATTGCTGAAACTTAAAGAACAAGAAATCAAATAGCAGAAACTTAAAGTGCAAGAAATGTAAATTGCGGAATCTTAAAGTGCAAGAAATGTAAATTGCTTGAAATGTAAAGGGGATTGGGATGTGGATTTGCAGAATTTAAACAAGGAAAAACTAAATTGCATCAAACAGAAGAAGGAAAAGGGAATTGGGATTGAACCGGATCTTATAACAGCAAAGTAAATGAACAATGAAAGCATTAAACAGAGAATTGAAATGAGAATTTAGATCTCAGGACCCAGAGACTAGAAAACCAAGTCTAGATCTCAATGCCTTCCTAGATCCAACAAGAACAATAGCAAGGAAATTGTAAATTGCAAAGAAAAGAGATGAAGAACAATAAACCGGAAATGAAATTCAGTAAATAAAGCAGAGAGATCCAAGATTGAGATTGAAACAGAATTTCTTCAATTCTCCAATCCAAGATCCAAGACAAAATGTAAAATGAAATTGAAAGCAATGAAAACAAGAAATTAAAGTTCACTCAAGTTCAAAAGCTCTCCGAAAACTATATTGAAAATTCTAAAAGGAAAGCTCCAAAGGAAAACTCTCCAGCCAAGCTCCCCAATAACTTGAATTCTATCCTATTTATACACTTTCCAAAATGATCTTCAAGCCTTGAGTTGGGCCTTTGTTCTTGGTGGAATTGGGTTGAAAGAGGCCTTGGTTGATTGCTCTTGAAGATTGAAGAAGAACCGAAGTGAACCAATTGAACCGGTTTTTGAAGTTGGCCAAAGTTAGTCTCAACGTTAGGGTCAAAGTTAGGGGTCTAACTTTGCCCCTAACTTTTCATAGCAGCAAGCTTGATTTCCTGGTTTGGACGTTGGTGCCAACGTTAGGGGTCTAACTTTGACCCTAACGTTGGCAATGCTTATTGCTAGTGGCGCCAACGTTAGCCTCCAAGTTAGGGGGCTAACGTTGGCGCAAACGTTGGCCTTCCTCCTTTGTGATTCAAGTGCCAACGTTAGCCTCCAAGTTAGGGGGCTAACGTTGGCGCAAACGTTGGTGCCCAGGGGAGAAACTCTCAAGTTCCAACGTTAGCCTCCAAGTTAGGGGGCTAACGTTGGAGCTAACGTTGGCCACTTCCAGGGAGTGATTTACATGCCCAACGTTAGCCTCCAAGTTAGGGGGCTAACGTTGGGGCTAACTTCATGCAACCCGGTTCAATTTTCACTTATTCCATTGTCCTTTCTTCACTCCTAGCCATTCCTCTTTGCTTCAACCTTTCTCCAAGCCTTCTTCACCTATCATTGATCAACCAAACTAATCAAAGCTTTGCTCAAAATCATGAGGTATTCAATCTTCCACAATATGCAACAAATATAGTTCAAAACCTCATGAAATGGCATGAATTCACATATGGTTGGTTCAATCAAGGGAAACATGAAAATCTACTCAATTAGCTTGCTTGTAGCTCAAGAAAGTGCATAATTCTAATGAAAACTAAAGAAAAAGACTAGCTAAAATGGGCTAGGATGACTTGTCATCAGCTATCCGAGGAGGACACCTAAAGGCGAGCCGTAATGGCCTCATCTTTGGCAAGCTCCTCCGGTTTTTTTCACAGTTTTTTTCCAGATTTTTTTTTTTTTTTTTTTTTTTACGTTCTGCTGACCCTCGTTCTTTAAATGACGCTATCCCGAGGAGGACACCTAAAGGTGAGCCGTAATAGCCTCATCTTTGGCAAGCTCCTCCGGTTTTTTTTCGCAGTTTTTTTTCCAGATTTTTTTTTCGATTTTTTTTTTTTTTTAACGTTCTGCTGACCCTCGTTTTTAAATGACGCTATCCCGAGGAGGACACCGAAAGGCGAGCCGTAATGGTCTCATCTTTGGCAAGCTCCTCCGGTTTTTTTCACAGTTTTTTTCCAGATTTTTTTTTTTTTTACGTTCTGCTGACCCTCGTTCTTTAAATGACGCTATCCCGAGGAGGACACCGAAAGGCGAGCCGTAATGGCCTCATCTTTGGCAAGCTCCTCCGGTTTTTTTCACATTTTTTTCCAGTTTTTTTTTTTTTTTTTTTTTTTAACGTTCTGCTGACCCTCGTTCTTTAAATGACGCTATCCCGAGGAGGACACCTAAAGGCGAGCCGTAATGGCCTCATCTTTGGCAAGCTCCTCCGGTTTTTTTCACATTTTATTTTCCAGATTTTTTTCCGTTTTTTTTTTTTTTTTTTTTTTTTTTTTTTTTTTTTTTACCTTCCGCTGACCCTCGTTCTTTAAATGACGCTATCCCGAGGAGGACACCTAAAGGCGAGCCGTAATGGCCTCATCTTTGGCAAGCTCCTCCGGTTTTTTTCACAGTTTTTTTCCAGATTTTTTTTTTTTTTTTTTTTTTTTTTTACGTTCTGCTGACCCTCGTTCTTTAAATGACGCTATCCCAGAGGACACCTAAGGTGAGCCGTAATAGCCTCATCTTTGGCAAGCTCCTCCGGTTTTTTTTCATAGTTTTTTTTCCAGATTTTTTTTTCGTTTTTTTTTTTTTTTAACGTTCTGCTGACCCTCGTTCTTTAAATGACGCTATCCCGAGGAGGACACCGAAAGGCTAGCCGTAATGGCCTCATCTTTGGCAAGCTCCTCCGATTTTTTTCACAGTTTTTTTCCAGATTTTTTTTTTTTTTTTTTTTTTTTTTTACCTTCCGCTGACCCTCGTTCTTTAAATGACGCTCTCCCGAGGAGACACCTAAAGGTGAGCCTTAATGGCCTCATCTTTGGCAAGCTCCTCCGATTTTTTTCACAGTTTTTTTCCAGATTTTTTTTTCCGGTTTTTTTTTTTTTTTTTTTTTTTTTTTTTTTTTTTTTACCTTCCGCTGACCCTCATTCTTTAAATGACGCTATCCCGAGGAGGACACCTAAAGGCGAGCCGTAATGGCCTCATCTTTGGCAAGCTCCTCCGGTTTTTTTCACAGTTTTTTTCCAGATTTTTTTTTTTTTTTTTTTTTTTACGTTCTGCTGACCCTCGTTCTTTAAATGACGCTATCCCGAGGAGGACACCTAAAGGTGAGCCGTAATAGCCTCATCTTTGGCAAGCTCCTCCGGTTTTTTTCACAGTTTTTTTCGAGATTTTTTTTTCCGGTTTTTTTTTTTTTTTTTTTTTTACGTTCTGCTGACCCTCGTTCTTTAAATGACGCTATCCCGAGGAGGACACCGAAAGGCGAGCCGTAATGGCCTCATCTTTGGCAAGCTCCTCCGTTTTTTTCACAGTTTTTTTCCAGATTTTTTTTTTTTTTTTTTTTTTTTTTTTACTTCGCTGACCCTCGTTCTTTAAATGACGCTATCCCGAGGAGGACACCTAAAGGTGAGCCTTAATGGCCTCATCTTTGGCAAGCTCCTCCGGTTTTTTTCACAGTTTTTTTCCAGATTTTTTTTTTTTTTTTTTTTTTTTACGTTCTGCTGACCCTCGTTCTTTAAATGACGCTATCCCGAGGAGGACACCTAAAGGTGAGCCGTAATGCCTCATCTTTGGCAAGCTCCTCCGGTTTTTTTCACAGTTTTTTTTCCATATTTTTTTTTTTTTTTTTTTTTTTTTTTTTTTTACGTTCTGCTGACCCTCGTTCTTTAAATGACGCTATCCCGAGGAGGACACCGAAAGGCGAGCCGTAATGGCCTCATCTTTGGCAAGCTCCTCCGGTTTTTTTCACAGTTTTATTTTCCAGATTTTTTTTTTTTTTTTTTTTTTTTTTTTTTTTTTTTTTTTTACCTTCGCTGACCCTCGTTCTTTAAATGACGCTATCCCGAGGAGGACACCTAAAGGCGAGCCGTAATGGCCTCATCTTTGGCAAGCTCCTCCGGTTTTTTTCACAGTTTTTTTCCAGATTTTTTTTTTTTTTTTTTTTTTTTTTTTTTTTTTTTACGTTCTGCTGACCCTCGTTCTTTAAATGACGCTATCCCGAGGAGGACACCTAAAGGTGAGCCGTAATGCCTCATCTTTGGCAAGCTCCTCCGGTTTTTTTCACAGTTTTTTTCCAGATTTTTTTTCGTTTTTTTTTTTTTTTTTAACGTTCTGCTGACCCTCGTTCTTTAAATGACGCTATCCCGAGGAGGACACCTAAAGGCGAGCCGTAATGGCCTCATCTTTGGCAAGCTCCTCCGGTTTTTTTCACAGTTTTTTTCCAGATTTTTTTTCGTTTTTTTTTTTTTTTTTTTTTTTTTTTTTTTTTTACTTCGCTGACCCTCGTTCTTTAAATGACGCTATCCCGAGGAGGACACCTAAAGGTGAGCCTTAATGCCTCATCTTTGGCAAGCTCCTCCGGTTTTTTTCACAGTTTTTTTCCAGATTTTTTTTTCGGTTTTTTTTTTTTTTTTTTTTTTTTTACGTTCTGCTGACCCTCGTTCTTTAAATGACGCTATCCCGAGGAGGACACCGAAAGGCGAGCCGTAATGGCCTCATCTTTGGCAAGCTCCTCCGTTTTTTTCACAGTTTTTTTCCAGATTTTTTTTTTTTTTTTTTTTTTTTTACCTTCGCTGACCCTCGTTCTTTAAATGACGCTATCCCGAGGAGGACACCTAAAGGTGAGCCTTAATGGCCTCATCTTTGGCAAGCTCCTCCGGTTTTTTTCACAGTTTTTTTCCAGATTTTTTTTTCGGTTTTTTTTTTTTTTTTTTTTACTTCTGCTGACCCTCGTTCTTTAAATGACGCTATCCCGAGGAGGACACCTAAAGGCGAGCCGTAATGGCCTCATCTTTGGCAAGCTCCTCCGGTTTTTTTCACAGTTTTTTTCCAGATTTTTTTTTTTTTTTTTTTTTTTTTAACGTTCGCTGACCCTCGTTCTTTAAATGACGCTATCCCGAGGAGGACACCTAAAGGCGAGCCGTAATGGCCTCATCTTTGGCAAGCTCCTCCGGTTTTTTTCACAGTTTTTTTCCAGATTTTTTTTCGTTTTTTTTTTTTTTTTTTTTTTTTACGTTCTGCTGACCCTCGTTCTTTAAATGACGCTATCCCGAGGAGGACACCTAAAGGTGAGCCGTAATGCCTCATCTTTGGCAAGCTCCTCCGGTTTTTTTCACAGTTTTTTTCCAGATTTTTTTTTTTTTTTTTTTTTTTTACTTCTGCTGACCCTCGTTCTTTAAATGACGCTATCCCGAGGAGGACACCAAGGCGAGCCGTAATGGCTCATCTTTGGCAAGCTCCTCGGTTTTTTTCACAGTTTTTTTCCAGATTTTTTTTTTTTTTTTTTTTTTTTTTTTTTTTTTTTTTACTTCGCTGACCCTCGTTCTTTAAATGACGCTATCCGAGGAGGACACCTAAAGGGAGCCTAATGCTCATCTTTGGCAAGCTCCTCGTTTTTTTCACAGTTTTTTTTCTTTTTTTTTTTTTTTTTTTTTTTTACGTTCTGCTGACCCTCGTTCTTTAAATGACGCTATCCCGAGGAGGACACCGAAAGGCGAGCCGTAATGGCCTCATCTTTGGCAAGCTCCTCCGTTTTTTTCACAGTTTTTTTCAATTTTTTTTTTTTTTTTTTTTTTTTACTTTTTTTGCTTGAACCTTCGTTCTTTTTGCGCTTCCAA
>NW_027255469.1:75526-82112 GCF_003086295.3 Arachis hypogaea | reverse complement strand
AGCACCTCTCCGGTTTTTTTTTATTCCAGCTTTTTTTTTTTTTTTTTTTTTTTTTTTTTTTTTTACGTTGTGCTGACCCTCGTTCTTTAAATGACACTATCCCGAGGAGGACACCTAAAGGCGACCCGTAATGGCCTCATCTTTGGCAAGCTCCTCCGGTTTTTTTCACAGTTTTTTCCAGATTTTTTTCCGTTTTTTTTTTTTTTTTTTTTTTTTACGTTCTGCTGACCTCGTTCTTTAAATGACGCTATCCCGAGGAGGACACCTAAAGGCGAGCCGTAATAGCCTCATCTTGGCAAGCTCCTCCGTTTTTTTCCAGTTTTTTTTTTTTTTTTTTTTTTTTTTTTTTTTTATTACGTTCTGCTGACCCTCGTTCTTTAAATGACGCTATCCCGAGGAGGACACCTAAAGGCGAGCCGTAATGCCTCATCTTTGGCAAGCTCCTCCGGTTTTTTTCACAGTTTTTTTCCAGTTTTTTTTTTTTTTTTTTTTTTTACGTTCTGCTGACCCTCGTTCTTTAAATGACGCTATCCGAGGAGGACACCTAAAGGGAGCCGTAATGGCCTCATCTTTGGCAAGCTCCTCGGTTTTTTTCACAGTTTTTTTCCAGATTTTTTTTTTTTTTTTTTTTTTTTTTTACTTCTGCTGACCCTCGTTCTTTAAATGACGCTATCCGAGGAGACACTAAAGGCGAGCCGTAATGGCCTCATCTTTGGCAAGCTCCTCCGGTTTTTTCACAGTTTTTTCCGTTTTTTTTTTTTTTTTTTTTACGTTCTGCTGACCCTCGTTCTTTAAATGACGCTATCCCGAGGAGGACACCTAAAGGCGAGCCGTAATGGCCTCATCTTTGGCAAGCTCCTCCGGTTTTTTTCACAGTTTTTTTCCAGATTTTTTTTTTTTTTTTTTTTTTTTTTTACGTTCTGCTGACCCTCGTTCTTTAAATGACGCTATCCCGAGGAGGACACCTAAAGGCGAGCCGTAATGGCCTCATCTTTGGCAAGCTCCTCCGGTTTTTTTCACAGTTTTTTTTCTTTTTTTTTTTTTTTTTTTTTTTTTACGTTCTGCTGACCCTCGTTCTTTAAATGACGCTATCCCGAGGAGGACACCTAAAGGCGAGCCGTAATGGCCTCATCTTTGGCAAGCTCCTCCGGTTTTTTCACAGTTTTTTTCCAGATTTTTTTTTTTTTTTTTTTTTTTTTACGTTCTGCTGACCCTCGTTCTTTAAATGACGCTATCCCGAGGAGGACACCTAAAGGCGAGCCGTAATGGCCTCATCTTTGGCAAGCTCCTCCGGTTTTTTTCACAGTTTTTTTCCAGATTTTTTTTTTTTTTTTTTTTTTTTTTTTACGTTCTGCTGACCCTCGTTCTTTAAATGACGCTATCCCGAGGAGGACACCTAAAGGCGAGCCGTAATGCCTCATCTTTGGCAAGCTCCTCCGGTTTTTTTCACAGTTTTTTTCCAGATTTTTTTTTTTTTTTTTTTTTTTTTTTACGTTCTGCTGACCCTCGTTCTTTAAATGACGCTATCCCGAGGAGGACACCTAAAGGCGAGCCGTAATGGCCTCATCTTTGGCAAGCTCCTCCGGTTTTTTTCACAGTTTTTTTCCAGTTTTTTTTTTTTTTTTTTTTTTTTTTTACGTTCTGCTGACCCTCGTTCTTTAAATGACGCTATCCGAGGAGGACACCTAAAGGCGAGCCGTAATGGCCTCATCTTTGGCAAGCTCCTCGGTTTTTTTCACAGTTTTTTTCCAGATTTTTTTTTTTTTTTTTTTTTTTTTTACGTTCTGCTGACCCTCGTTCTTTAAATGACGCTATCCCGAGGAGGACACCTAAAGGCGAGCCGTAATGGCCTCATCTTTGGCAAGCTCCTCCGGTTTTTTTCACAGTTTTTTTCCGTTTTTTTTTTTTTTTTTTTTTTTTTACGTTCTGCTGACCCTCGTTCTTTAAATGACGCTATCCCGAGGAGGACACCTAAAGGCGAGCCGTAATGGCCTCATCTTTGGCAAGCTCCTCCGGTTTTTTTCACAGTTTTTTCCAGATTTTTTTTTTTTTTTTTTTTTTTACGTTCTGCTGACCCTCGTTCTTTAAATGACGCTATCCCGAGGAGGACACCTAAAGGCGAGCCGTAATGGCCTCATCTTTGGCAAGCTCCTCCGGTTTTTTTCACAGTTTTTTCCAGATTTTTTTTTTTTTTTTTTTTTTTTTTTTTACGTTCTGCTGACCCTCGTTCTTTAAATGACGCTATCCCGAGGAGGACACCTAAAGGCGAGCCGTAATGGCCTCATCTTTGGCAAGCTCCTCCGGTTTTTTTCACAGTTTTTTTTCCAGATTTTTTTTTTTTTTTTTTTTTTTTTTACGTTCTGCTGACCCTCGTTCTTTAAATGACGCTATCCCGAGGAGGACACCTAAAGGCGAGCCGTAATGGCCTCATCTTTGGCAAGCTCCTCCGGTTTTTTTCACAGTTTTTTTCCAGATTTTTTTTTTTTTTTTTTTTTTTTTTTTTTTTTACGTTCTGCTGACCCTCGTTCTTTAAATGACGCTATCCCGAGGAGGACACCTAAAGGGAGCCGTAATGGCCTCATCTTTGGCAAGCTCCTCCGGTTTTTTTCACAGTTTTTTTCCAGATTTTTTTTTTTTTTTTTTTTTTTTTTTACGTTCTGCTGACCCTCGTTCTTTAAATGACGCTATCCCGAGGAGGACACCTAAAGGCGAGCCGTAATGGCCTCATCTTTGGCAAGCTCCTCCGGTTTTTTTCACAGTTTTTTTCCAGATTTTTTTTTTTTTTTTTTTTTTTTTTTACGTTCTGCTGACCCTCGTTCTTTAAATGACGCTATCCCGAGGAGGACACCTAAAGGCGAGCCGTAATGGCCTCATCTTTGGCAAGCTCCTCCGGTTTTTTTCACAGTTTTTTTCCAGATTTTTTTTTTTTTTTTTTTTTTTTTTTTTACGTTCTGCTGACCCTCGTTCTTTAAATGACGCTATCCCGAGGAGGACACCTAAAGGCGAGCCGTAATGGCCTCATCTTTGGCAAGCTCCTCCGGTTTTTTTCACAGTTTTTTTCCAGATTTTTTTTTTTTTTTTTTTTTTTTACGTTCTGCTGACCCTCGTTCTTTAAATGACGCTATCCCGAGGAGGACACCTAAAGGCGAGCCGTAATGGCCTCATCTTTGGCAAGCTCCTCCGGTTTTTTTCACAGTTTTTTTTTTTTTTTTTTTTTTTTTTTTTTTTTTTTTTTTTACGTTCTGCTGACCCTCGTTCTTTAAATGACGCTATCCCGAGGAGGACACCTAAAGGCGAGCCGTAATGGCCTCATCTTTGGCAAGCTCCTCCGGTTTTTTTCACAGTTTTTTCCAGATTTTTTTTTTTTTTTTTTTTTTTTTTTACGTTCTGCTGACCCTCGTTCTTTAAATGACGCTATCCCGAGGAGGACACCTAAAGGCGAGCCGTAATGGCCTCATCTTTGGCAAGCTCCTCCGGTTTTTTTCACAGTTTTTTTCCAGATTTTTTTTTTTTTTTTTTTTTTTTTTTTACGTTCTGCTGACCCTCGTTCTTTAAATGACGCTATCCCGAGGAGGACACCTAAAGGGAGCCGTAATGGCCTCATCTTTGGCAAGCTCCTCCGGTTTTTTCACAGTTTTTTTCCAGATTTTTTTTTCGTTTTTTTTTTTTTTTTTTTTACTTCTGCTGACCCTCGTTCTTTAAATGACGCTATCCCGAGGAGGACACCTAAAGGCGAGCCGTAATGGCCTCATCTTTGGCAAGCTCCTCCGGTTTTTTTCACAGTTTTTTTCCAGATTTTTTTTTTTTTTTTTTTTTTTTTTACGTTCTGCTGACCCTCGTTCTTTAAATGACGCTATCCCGAGGAGGACACCTAAAGGCGAGCCGTAATGGCCTCATCTTTGGCAAGCTCCTCCGGTTTTTTTCACAGTTTTTTTCCAGATTTTTTTTTTTTTTTTTTTTTTTTTTTTTACGTTCTGCTGACCCTCGTTCTTTAAATGACGCTATCCCGAGGAGGACACCTAAAGGCGAGCCGTAATGGCCTCATCTTTGGCAAGCTCCTCCGGTTTTTTTCACAGTTTTTTCCAGATTTTTTTTTTTTTTTTTTTTTTTTTTTTTTTTTTTTTTTACGTTCTGCTGACCCTCGTTCTTTAAATGACGCTATCCCGAGGAGGACACCTAAAGGCGAGCCGTAATGGCCTCATCTTTGGCAAGCTCCTCCGGTTTTTTTCACAGTTTTTTTCCAGATTTTTTTTTTTTTTTTTTTTTTTTTTTTTTTTTACGTTCTGCTGACCCTCGTTCTTTAAATGACGCTATCCCGAGGAGGACACCTAAAGGTGAGCCGTAATGGCCTCATCTTTGGCAAGCTCCTCCGGTTTTTTTCACAGTTTTTTTCCAGATTTTTTTTTTTTTTTTTTTTTTTTTTTTTTACGTTCTGCTGACCCTCGTTCTTTAAATGACGCTATCCCGAGGAGGACACCTAAAGGCGAGCCGTAATGGCCTCATCTTTGGCAAGCTCCTCCGGTTTTTTTCACAGTTTTTTTCCAGATTTTTTTTTTTTTTTTTTTTTTTTTTTTTTTACGTTCTGCTGACCCTCGTTCTTTAAATGACGCTATCCCGAGGAGGACACCTAAAGGCGAGCCGTAATGGCCTCATCTTTGGCAAGCTCCTCCGGTTTTTTTCACAGTTTTTTTCCAGATTTTTTTTTTTTTTTTTTTTTTTTTTTTACGTTCTGCTGACCCTCGTTCTTTAAATGACGCTATCCCGAGGAGGACACCTAAAGGCGAGCCGTAATGGCCTCATCTTTGGCAAGCTCCTCCGGTTTTTTTCACAGTTTTTTCCAGATTTTTTTTTTTTTTTTTTTTTTTTTTACGTTCTGCTGACCCTCGTTCTTTAAATGACGCTATCCCGAGGAGGACACCTAAAGGCGAGCCGTAATGGCCTCATCTTTGGCAAGCTCCTCCGGTTTTTTTCACAGTTTTTTTCCAGATTTTTTTTTTTTTTTTTTTTTTTTTTTTACGTTCTGCTGACCCTCGTTCTTTAAATGACGCTATCCCGAGGAGGACACCTAAAGGCGAGCCGTAATGGCCTCATCTTTGGCAAGCTCCTCCGGTTTTTTTCACAGTTTTTTTCCAGATTTTTTTTTTTTTTTTTTTTTTTTTTTACGTTCTGCTGACCCTCGTTCTTTAAATGACGCTATCCCGAGGAGGACACCTAAAGGCGAGCCGTAATGGCCTCATCTTTGGCAAGCTCCTCCGGTTTTTTTCACAGTTTTTTTCCAGATTTTTTTTTTTTTTTTTTTTTTTTTTTTACGTTCTGCTGACCCTCGTTCTTTAAATGACGCTATCCCGAGGAGGACACCTAAAGGCGAGCCGTAATGGCCTCATCTTTGGCAAGCTCCTCCGGTTTTTTTCACAGTTTTTTTCCAGATTTTTTTTTTTTTTTTTTTTTTTTTTTTTTTTTTTTACGTTCTGCTGACCCTCGTTCTTTAAATGACGCTATCCCGAGGAGGACACCTAAAGGCGAGCCGTAATGGCCTCATCTTTGGCAAGCTCCTCCGGTTTTTTTCACAGTTTTTTTCCAGATTTTTTTTTTTTTTTTTTTTTTTTTTTTTTTACGTTCTGCTGACCCTCGTTCTTTAAATGACGCTATCCCGAGGAGGACACCTAAAGGTGAGCCGTAATGGCCTCATCTTTGGCAAGCTCCTCCGGTTTTTTTCACAGTTTTTTTCCAGATTTTTTTTTTTTTTTTTTTTTTTTTTTTACGTTCTGCTGACCCTCGTTCTTTAAATGACGCTATCCCGAGGAGGACACCTAAAGGGAGCCGTAATGGCCTCATCTTTGGCAAGCTCCTCCGGTTTTTTTCACAGTTTTTTTCCAGATTTTTTTTTTTTTTTTTTTTTTTTTTTTTTTACGTTCTGCTGACCCTCGTTCTTTAAATGACGCTATCCCGAGGAGGACACCTAAAGGCGAGCCGTAATGGCCTCATCTTTGGCAAGCTCCTCCGGTTTTTTTCACAGTTTTTTCCAGATTTTTTTCGGTTTTTTTTTTTTTTTTTTTTTACGTTCTGCTGACCCTCGTTCTTTAAATGACGCTATCCCGAGGAGGACACCTAAAGGCGAGCCGTAATGGCCTCATCTTTGGCAAGCTCCTCCGGTTTTTTTCACAGTTTTTTTCCAGATTTTTTTTTTTTTTTTTTTTTTTTTTTTTTTTTTTTTTTTACGTTCTGCTGACCCTCGTTCTTTAAATGACGCTATCCCGAGGAGGACACCTAAAGGCGAGCCGTAATGGCCTCATCTTTGGCAAGCTCCTCCGGTTTTTTCACAGTTTTTTTCCAGATTTTTTTTTTTTTTTTTTTTTTTTTTTACGTTCTGCTGACCCTCGTTCTTTAAATGACGCTATCCCGAGGAGGACACCTAAAGGCGAGCCGTAATGGCCTCATCTTTGGCAAGCTCCTCCGGTTTTTTTCACAGTTTTTTTCCAGATTTTTTTTTTTTTTTTTTTTTTTTTTTTTTTACGTTCTGCTGACCCTCGTTCTTTAAATGACGCTATCCCGAGGAGGACACCTAAAGGTGAGCCGTAATGGCCTC
>NW_027255469.1:58026-68026 GCF_003086295.3 Arachis hypogaea | reverse complement strand
GCTGACCCTCGTTCTTTAAATGACGCTATCCCGAGGAGGACACCTAAAGGTGAGCCTTAATGGCCTCATCTTTGGCAAGCTCCTCCGGTTTTTTTCACAGTTTTATTCCAGAATTTTTTCCGTTTTTTTTTTTTTTTTTTTTTTTTTTTTTTTTTTTTTTTTTACGTTCTGCTGACCCTCGTTCTTTAAATGACGCTATCCCGAGGAGGACACCTAAAGGCGAGCCGTAATGGCCTCATCTTTGGCAAGCTCCTCCGGTTTTTTTCACAGTTTTTTTCAAGATTTTTTTCCGGTTTTTTTTTTTTTTTTTTTTGACGTTCTGCTGACCCTCGTTCTTTAAATGACGCTATCCCGAGGAGGACACCTAAAGGTGAGCCTTAATGGCTTCATCTTTGGCAAGCTCCTCCGGTTTTTTTCACAGTTTTTTTCCAGATTATTTTTTCCGGCTTTTTTTTTTTTTTTTTTACGTTCTGCTGACCCTCGTTCTTTAAATGACGCTATCCCGAGGAGGACACCTAAAGGCGAGCCGTAATGGCCTCATCTTTGGCAAGCTCCTCCGGTTTTTTTCACAGTTTTTTTCAAGATTTTTTTCCGGTTTTTTTTTTTTTTTTTTTTTACGTTCTGCTGACCCTCGTTCTTTAAATGACGCTATCCCGAGGAGGACACCTAAAGGCGAGCCGTAAAGGCCTCATCTTTGGCAAGCTCCTCCGGTTTTTTTCACAGTTTTTTTTTCCGGGTTTTTTTTTTTTTTTTTTTTTTTTTTTTTTTTTTTACGTTCTGCTGTCCCTCGTTCTTTAAATGACTCTATCCCGAGGAGGACACCGAAAGGCGAGCCGTAATGGCCTCATCTTTGGCAAGCTCCTCGGTTATTTTCACTGTTTTTTTCCAGATTTTTTTTCCGGTTTTTTTTTTTTATTTTACCTTCCGCTGACCCTCGTTTTTAAATGACGCTATCCCGAGGAGGACACCTAAAGGCGAGCCGTAATGGCCTCATCTTTGGCAAGCTCCTCCGGTTTTTTTCACAGTTTTATTCCAGATTTTATTTCTGGTTTTTTTTTTTTTTAACGTTCTGCTGACCCTCGTTCTTTAAATGACGCTATCCCGAGGAGGACACCTAAAGGCGAGCCGTAATGGCCTCATCTTTGGCAAGCTCCTCCGGTTTTTTTCACAGTTTTATTCCAGATTTTTTTCCGTTTTTTTTTTTTTTTTTTTTTTACGTTCTGCTGACCCTCGTTCTTTAAATGACGCTATCCCGAGGAGGACACCTAAAGGTGAGCCGTAATAGCCTCATCTTTGGCAAGCTTCTCCGGTTTTTTTCACAGTTTTTTTTCCAGATTTTTTTTTCGGTTTTTTTTTTTTTTTTTTTTTTTTTTTTTTTTTTACGTTCTGCTAACCATCGTTCTTTAAATGACGCTATCCAGAGGAGGACACCGAAAGGCGAGCCGTAATGGCCTCATCTTTGGCAAGCTCCTCCGGTTTTTTTCACAGTTTTTTTCCAGTTTTTTTTTTTTTTTTTTTTTTTTTTTTTTTACGTTCTGCTGACCCTCGTTCTTTAAATGACGCTATCCCGAGGAGGACACCTAAAGGTGAGCCTTAATGGCCTCATCTTTGGCAAGCTCCTCCGGTTTTTTTCACAGTTTTTTTCCAGATTATTTTTTCCGGGTTTTTTTTTTTTTTTTTTTATACGTTCTGCTGACCCTCGTTCTTTAAATGACGCTATCCCGAGGAGGACACCTAAAGGCGAGCCGTAATGGCCTCATCTTTGGCAAGCTCCTCCGGTTTTTTTCACAGTTTTTTTCAAGATTTTTTTCCGGTTTTTTTTTTTTTTTTTTTACGTTCTGCTGACCCTCGTTCTTTAAATGACGCTATCCCGAGGAGGACACCTAAAGGCGAGCCGTAATGGCCTCATCTTTGGCAAGCTCCTCCGGTTTTTTTCACAGTTTTATTCCAGATAATTTTTTTTTTTTTTTTTTTTTTTTTACGTTCTGCTGACCCTCGTTCTTTAAATGACGCTATCCCGAGGAGGACACCTAAAGGCGAGCCGTAATGGCCTCATCTTTGGGAAGCTCCTCGGTTTTTTTCACAGTTTTTTCCAGATTTATTTATTTATTTATTTATTTATTTATTTTTACGTTCTGCTGACCCTCTGATGAGATATTTTGGTGAGAAACGAATCTCTACCAAAACACCCAAAACTAGCCGGCAAGTGTACCGGGTCGTGTCAAGTAATAAAAACTCACGGGAGTGAGGTCGATCCCACAGGATTGAAGGATTGAGCAATTTTAGCTTAGTGGTTGATTTAGTCAAGCGAATCAAGTGTTGGTTGGGTGATTTGTGATTTGCAGAATGTAAATTGCATGAAATCAAAGAGAGCGGGAAAGTAAATTGCTGAAACTTAAAGAACAAGAAATTAAATGACAGAAACTTAAAGTGCAAGAAATGTAAATTGCAGAATCTTAAAGTGCAAGAAATGTAAATTGCTTGAAAGTAAAGGGGATTGGGATGAGGATTTGCAAATTTAAACAAGGAAAAACTAAATTGCATCAAACAGAAGAGGAAAAGGGAATTGGGATTGAACCGGATCTTATAACAGCAAAGTAAATGAACAATGAAAGCATTAAACAGAGAATTGAAATGAGAATTTAGATCTCAGGACCCAGAGACTAGAAAACCAAGTCTAGATCTCAATGCCTTCCTAGATCCAACAAGAACAATAGCAAGGAAATTGTAAATTGCAAAGAAAAGAGATGAAGAACGATAAACCGGAAATGAAATTCAGTAAATAAAGCAGAGAGATCCAAGATTGAGATTGAAACAGAATTTCTTCAATTCTCCAATCCAAGATCCAAGACAAAATGTAAAATGAAATTGAAAGCAATGAAAACAAGAAATTAAAGTGCACTCAAGTTCAAAAGCTCTCCGAAAACTATTATGAAAATTCTAAAAGAAAAGCTCTAAAGGAAAACTCTCCAGGAAAAGCTCTCTTAATAACTTGAATTCTATTCTATTTATACACTTTCCAAAAATGATCTTCAAGCCTTGAGTTGGGCCTTTGTTCTTGGTGGAATTGGGTTGAAAGAGGCCTTGGTTGATTGCTCTTGAAGATTGAAGAAGAACCGAAGTGAACCAATTGAACCGGAAATGAAGTTAGCCAACGTTGGTCTTCAACGTTAGGGCCAAAGTTAGGGGTCTAACTTTGACCCCAACTTTTCATAGCAGTAAACCACATCCTTCTGGTATGGACGTTGGCGCCAACGTTAGGGGTCTAACTTTGACCCTAACGTTGGCCTTGCTTGGTGTGATTGGCGCCAACGTTAGCCTCCACGTTAGGGGGCTAACGTTGGCGCAAACGTTGCCTACTCCCCCATTGTGATTCAAGTGCCAACGTTAGTGGCCCAGGGATGAAGTTTCTCTTGCCAACGTTAGCCTCCAAGTTAGGGGGCTAACGTTGGCTCAAACGTGGAGCCCAGGGAGTACTTCATGCCCAACGTTAGCCTCCAAGTTAGGGGGCTAACGTTGGGGCTAACTTCAAGCCTCCAAGTTCAATTTCAACTTCCATTCTTCACTTCTAGCCATTCCTCTTTGCTTCAATCTTTCTCCAAGCCTTCTTCACCTATCATTGATCAACCAAACTAATCAAAGTTTTGCTCAAAATCATGAGGTATTCAATCTTCCACAATATGCAACAATTATAGCTCAAAACCTCATGAAATGGCATGAATTCACATATGGTTGGTTCAATCAAGGGAAACATGAAATTCTACTCAATTAGCTTGCTTGTAGCTCAAGAAAGTGCATAATTCTAATGAAAACTAAAGAAAAAGACTAGCTAAAATGGGCTAAGATGACTTGTCATCACAACACCAAACTTAAAGCTTGCTTGTCCCCAAGCAAGAAATAGATTTATGCTCCAAGGTTCTTTCAATAAAGATGGATTGAGGAACACTTGTAAAGTGCAGTGAGTGAAGTGATCAAGTATCAGTGGGGTGAACTCTAAATCATATGCTCATGCAAGGGCTTCAGTGCTCACTAGTCCTTACATATTGGGAGTCGTAGGTCTTAGGATTTTCATTCAAATGGTACCATGGAGATCTCTTTATGTGTAATCACCTTGAAGCAGCTTATAGTTTCTGCCTTGGTCTCGACTCTAAGTATCATGTCTCAAAGCGGCTCTTTAGATAAGCTTTCAATCAATACTCCTAAACCAGTTGGTTTTAAGGTATTAGGTGTTAAAGCACCCCTAAGGATTTACTTGCTCAAGCCTCTTTCCTTGACACACTTCAACCACAAGCATTTTACTAGGCTAACAACTCTTTGAGTCATTGTTTCTTCTTTCTTTTCTGCCTAGTAAGTGATGCTCAGAGCCTTGGACCATGTTCTTTTTGTTTTTGTATTTTCTTTTCTTTCTTTGTTTTGTTTGCTGCTTCTTGGATCAATAGATTTTTAGAATCTCCACAATACTTCTTTGAACTTCCTGTCCCGCCTATGAGCTCCCATGCAAGTTTTCACAAGCATGCAACCTCAGTACAAAATCATATAACCAGAACCACCACTTCTCCTAATCTTTTGCTTGCCTCAAAATTGTTTAATTCCTTAATCCTTCTTTCCAAATAACTTTCATGTGATGCATTTCTTGGAAATTGAGTGCAAACAAGTTTTGAAGATAAGAATGTTGTGAATGATCAAACATCTTGCTTATTGAATTATAAAGAAAGAAATTTTACTATGTATGCAGGCAGGGGTAAATAGAAAAGAAACTATACTATGCAGACAGGCAGGGTAGATCAGGATATGATCCAACTTTCAATCACAGCAATATTTGATGCAAAACAAAGACTTAACAATACAACCTGTTGAAGTTTGCTTGATTTCCTTCTTCTCATCATCATCATTGCTGGCCTTTAAGTTCATCTTTTGTCTCTTTGGTTGATGATGCTTAATCCTTCTCACAGCTTGTATGGGCCTCTGCAATGATATTGAAAGTTGCTTGTTCCCCAAGCACTTGGAAATAATGGTTAATTTTCATGATTTATTTGCGGGCTTTTTGAACTTACTTTGGTGTGGGAACACCAAACTTAGTACCTTGCCCATGGTTAACCATGTGTGATAATTTCTTTTTTTCTTTCACAAGTGATGGAACTGGAAACTAAGAAATGCAGTAAAATGGCTAACTATTTCATCCAGTATGCTTGAAGCCTATATTATGCAGAAAGTGAGAATGTGCTTTTAAGTAAGACTTTGGTGTGGGAACACCAAACTTAGAATCCTTCATTCTCCCTTAGATTGTGTTGGTGTGCAACACCAAACTTAGCTTCTTGCATTATGGATGAAGTTAATTAACCTTTTTATTAAAATAACTATGGAAAGAAAACTACCTCAGGTTGGGTTGCCTCCCAACAAGCGCTCTTTTATTGTCACTAGCTTGACATTCTTCATCCTCTGATCATGGAAGTTGAAGTCTCAGTTGCCTTTGGTTTCCTCCTCTTACCGTAGGCTTCTCCTTGTTTTCCATAACTGTCTTCCCTTTCAACTCAGCAGCTTTTTCATTGTTCTTCGAGTCATCTTCAGTGGCTCTTAGGGATATATTTCCTTCTCTCTCACCCAATTTAGCAGGGTTTTGAACCATTTGTTCCATGTACCTTTCAATTCTCTTGAGATATGCCTCTTGGTTTTTCCTTATGTCCTCCTGCTCTATTAATGTCATTTCTTGGATTTTCATAAACCTTTCCATCATCATTTCTAGAACATAGAGTTTTTGAAGGTTTAAGATTGGTTGTGACTGTGTAAATTGTGGTGATTGATGGAAGTCATTTTGGGCAGGTGGTGGGGCAGGATAAGGTTGGAGGTGTGTATATTGGGGTGGTGTGTAGTGATTTTTGTTGGTATGGTGATGTTTTTGCAGGTTTGGGAAGTTGGGGTTATTATAGTTGAAGTCCCTTTGTTCCTGATACTGAGATTCCCTCATTCTTAAATAAGAATGTGGTTTCCATGGTGGAAATTGTGTATTCACTGTGGCTGAATGTAGAGAATCAATTTGTCTGGCTATTGATTCCAATTGCTGCTGTGTTTGCTGGTGTAGCTGCTTGTTTTGATCCATGATTGCTCTCACTCCTTCAAGATTCATTACTCCCTTTTCTGAAATTGCATTCCGTGGCGTCTCAAATGAGTGTTGGTTATTGGCTCTTTTGTCACTGAACTCTGCAGTTCCTTGGATGGTTGCTGTTGCCTTGAGTAGGCCATCTGAGAAGTAATCTACTGCTTTTCTTGTTTCGGAGGTTAATCCTTCATAGAATGCTCGAAAATCTACCTTGTCATTTGATTTCTTGTATCTCTCCCATGCTTTGAACAGTGGTTCTTCCTCTCTTTGTATGAATGGATGTACTCCTTCTTTCATCTTGATGTTTTGTTGGGGTGAGGAAAATTTGGCTAGAAACTTGGCAACCAATTCATCCCAACTAGTTATACTTCCTTGAGGAAAGGTTTCAAGCCATTGTGCCGCTTCATCCTTCAGTGAGAAGGGAAATAACATGAGCTTAATGGTATCATGGTCTACACCATTGAGATTGACAGCCCCACATGTTTTCAGAAAAATGGATAGGTGCTGTTTAGAGTCCTCCAAGGGATTTCCACCATAGGAACAATTGTTCTCTATTAGTGTAATGAGTTGTGGCTTCATGTTGTGATGTTCTTCTTTCTCAGAAACTTCTTCTTCCCTGTGACATATAAATCAATCAATAGAAAACACAGTGATTCTCTTGAAAATTGGATGTAGCCGGTTGAGACAAAACTTCAAACAGTTAGTAGGTTAGTCAAAAATTAAAGAAAAAGTGCTTGATCTAGATTACCACCTCGCTTAATCATTGTCAATCTAATCAATCCCCGGCAACGGCGCCAAAAACTTGATGAGATATTTTGGTGAGAAACGAATCTCTACCAAAACACCCAAAACTAGCCGGCAAGTGTACCGGGTCGTGTCAAGTAATAAAAACTCACGGGAGTGAGGTCGATCCCACAGGGATTGAAGGATTGAGCAATTTTAGCTTAGTGGTTGATTTAGTCAAGCGAATCAAGTGTTGGTTGGGTGATTTGTGATTTGCAGAATGTAAATTGCATGAAATCAAAGAGAGCGGGAAAGTAAATTGCTGAAACTTAAAGAACAAGAAATTAAATGACAGAAACTTAAAGTGCAAGAAATGTAAATTGCAGAATCTTAAAGTGCAAGAAATGTAAATTGCTTGAAAAGTAAAGGGGATTGGGATGAGGATTTGCAAAATTTAAACAAGGAAAAACTAAATTGCATCAAACAGAAGAGGAAAAGGGAATTGGGATTGAACCGGATCTTATAACAGCAAAGTAAATGAACAATGAAAGCATTAAACAGAGAATTGAAATGAGAATTTAGATCTCAGGACCCAGAGACTAGAAAACCAAGTCTAGATCTCAATGCCTTCCTAGATCCAACAAGAACAATAGCAAGGAAATTGTAAATTGCAAAGAAAAGAGATGAAGAACGATAAACCGGAAATGAAATTCAGTAAATAAAGCAGAGAGATCCAAGATTGAGATTGAAACAGAATTTCTTCAATTCTCCAATCCAAGATCCAAGACAAAATGTAAAATGAAATTGAAAGCAATGAAAACAAGAAATTAAAGTGCACTCAAGTTCAAAAGCTCTCCGAAAACTATTATGAAAATTCTAAAAGAAAAGCTCTAAAGGAAAACTCTCCAGGAAAAGCTCTCTTAATAACTTGAATTCTATTCTATTTATACACTTTCCAAAAATGATCTTCAAGCCTTGAGTTGGGCCTTTGTTCTTGGTGGAATTGGGTTGAAAGAGGCCTTGGTTGATTGCTCTTGAAGATTGAAGAAGAACCGAAGTGAACCAATTGAACCGGAAATGAAGTTAGCCAACGTTGGTCTTCAACGTTAGGGCCAAAGTTAGGGGTCTAACTTTGACCCCAACTTTTCATAGCAGTAAACCACATCCTTCTGGTATGGACGTTGGCGCCAACGTTAGGGGTCTAACTTTGACCCTAACGTTGGCCTTGCTTGGTGTGATTGGCGCCAACGTTAGCCTCCACGTTAGGGGGCTAACGTTGGCGCAAACGTTGCCTACTCCCCCATTGTGATTCAAGTGCCAACGTTAGTGGCCCAGGGATGAAGTTTCTCTTGCCAACGTTAGCCTCCAAGTTAGGGGGCTAACGTTGGCTCAAACGTGGGAGCCCAGGGAGTACTTCATGCCCAACGTTAGCCTCCAAGTTAGGGGGCTAACGTTGGGGCTAACTTCAAGCCTCCAAGTTCAATTTCAACTTCCATTCTTCACTTCTAGCCATTCCTCTTTGCTTCAATCTTTCTCCAAGCCTTCTTCACCTATCATTGATCAACCAAACTAATCAAAGTTTTGCTCAAAATCATGAGGTATTCAATCTTCCACAATATGCAACAATTATAGCTCAAAACCTCATGAAATGGCATGAATTCACATATGGTTGGTTCAATCAAGGGAAACATGAAATTCTACTCAATTAGCTTGCTTGTAGCTCAAGAAAGTGCATAATTCTAATGAAAACTAAAGAAAAAGACTAGCTAAAATGGGCTAAGATGACTTGTCATCACCCTCGTTCTTTAAATGACGCTATCCCGAGGAGGACACCTAAAGGCGAGCCGTAATGGCCTCATCTTTGGCAAGCTCCTCCGGTTTTTTTCACAGTTTTTTTTTTTTTTTTTACGTTCTGCTGACCCTCGTTCTTTAAATGACGCTATCCCGAGGAGGACACCTAAAGGCGAGCCGTAATGGCCTCATCTTTGGCAAGCTCCTCCGGTTTTTTTCACAGTTTTAATCCAGATTTTTTTCCGTTTTTTTTTTTTTTTTTTTTTTTTTTTTTTTTTTTTAAACGTTCTGCTGACCCTCGTTCTTTAAATGACGCTATCCCGAGGAGGACACCTAAAGGTGAGCCGTAATAGCCTCATCTTTGGCAAGCTCCTCCGGTTTTTTTTCCAGATTTTTTTTTCGTTTTTTTTTTTTTTTTTTTACGTTCTGCTGACCCTCGTTCTTTAAATGACGCTATCCCGAGGAGGACACCTAAAGGCGAGCCGTAATGGCCTCATCTTTGGCAAGCTCCTCCGGTTTTTTTCACAGTTTTATTCCAGATTTTTTTTTTTTTTTTTTTACGTTCTGCTGACCCTCGTTCTTTAAATGACGCTATCCCGAGGAGGACACCTAAAGGCGAGCCGTAATGGCCTCATCTTTGGCAAGCTCCTCCGGTTTTTTTCACAGTTTTTTTCCAGATTTATTTATTTATTTATTTATTATTTTTTTTTTTACGTTCTGCTGACCCTCGTTCTTTAAATGACACTATCCCGAGGAGGACACCTAAAGGCGAGCCGTAATGGCCTCATCTTTGGCAAGCTCCTCCGGTTTTTTTCACAGTTTTATTCCAGATTTTTTTCCGCTTTTTTTTTTTTTTTTTATGTTCTGCTGACCCTCGTTCTTTAAATGACGCTATCCCGAGGAGGACACCTAAAGGTGAGCCGTAATAGCCTCATCTTTGGCAAGCTCCTCCGGTTTTTTTTACAGTTTTTTTCCATTTTTTTATTTTTTTATTTTTTATTATTTTTTTTTTTTACGTTCTGCTGACCCTCGTTCTTTAAATGACGCTATCCCGAGGAGGACACCTAAAGGCGAGCCGTAATGGCCTCATCTTTGGCAAGCTCCTCCGGTTTTTTTTCACAGTTTTTTTCCATTTTTTATTTTTTTATTTTTTTATTTTATTTTTTTTTTTTTTACGTTCTGCTGACCCTCGTTCTTTAAATGACGCTATCCCGAGGAGGACACCTAAAGGTGAGCCTTAATGGCCTCATCTTTGGCAAGCTCCTCCGGTTTTTTTTCACAGTTTTATTCCATATTTTTTTCCGTTTTTTTTTTTTTTTTTTTTATACGTTCTGCTGACCCTCGTTCTTTAAATGACGCTATCCCGAGGAGGACACCTAAAGGCGAGCC
>NW_027255469.1:43026-53026 GCF_003086295.3 Arachis hypogaea | reverse complement strand
AGGGCTTCAGTGCTCACTAGTCCTTACATATTGGGAGTCGTAGGTCTTAGGATTTTCATCCAAATGGTGTCATGGAGATCTCTTTATATGTAGTCACCTTGAAGCAGCTTATAGTTTATGTGCTTTGGCCTCGACTCTAAGTATCATGTCTCAAGGCGGCTCTTTAGATAAGCTTTCAATCAATACTCCTAAACCAGTTGGTTTTAAGGTATTAGGTGTTGAAGCACCCCTGAGGATTTACTTGCTCAAGCCTCTTTCCTTGACACACTTCAACCACAAGCATTTACTAGGATAACAACTCTTTGAGTTTTTGTTTCTTTCTTTCTTTTTCTGCCTAGTAATTGATGCTCAGAGCCTTGGGCCATATTTCTTTTGTTTTTGTATTTTCTTTTCTTTCTTTTTTTTTTTTTTGTTTGCTGCTTCTTGGATCAATAAATTTTTGAGAATCTCCACAAAACTTCTTTGAACTTCATGTCCCGCCTATGAGCTCCCATGCAAGTTTTCACAAGCATGCAACCTCAATACAAAATCATATAACCAGAACCACCACTTTTCCTAATCTTTTGCTTGCCTCAAAATTGTTTAATTCCTCAATCTTTCTTTTCAAAGAACTTTCATGTGATGCATTTCTTGAAACTGGAGTGCAAACAAGTTTTGAAGATAAGAATGTTGTGAATGATCAGACACCTTGCTTATTGAATTATAAAGAAAGACTATGCTATGCAGGCAGGGGAAAATAAAAAAAAAAAGAAAAACTATGCTATGCAGATAGGCAGGGCAGATCAGAATACAATTCAACTTTCAATTACAGCAATATTTGATGCAAAACAATGACTTAACAATACAACCTGTTGAAGTTTACTTGCTTTCCTTCTTCTCATCATCATCATTGCTGTCTTCTAGATTCATCTTTTGTTTCTTTGGTTGATGATGCTTTAATCCTTCCAACAGCTTGTATGGACCTCTGCAATGATATTGAAAGTTGCTTGTTCCCCAAGCACTTGGAAATAATGGTTAATCTGCATGATTTATTTGTGGGCTTTTTGAACTTACTTTGGTGTGGGAACACCAAACTTAGTACCTTGCCAATGCATCGGATTAACCATGTGTGATAATTTCTTTTTTTTTTTTTCTTTTTCAAAAGTAAAAGAACTGGAAACTAAGAAAAACAGTAAAATGGCTAACTAGTTCATCCAGTATGCTTGAAGCCTACATTATGCAAGAAGTGAGAATGTGTTTTATAATGGGATTTTGGTGAAACACCAAACTTAAAATCCTGCATTCTCCTTTAGATTGTTTTGGTGTGCAACACCAAAATTAGCTTCTTGCATTATAGATAAAACTAATTAACCTTTTTATTAAAATAGTTATGAACAGAAAACTACCTCGGGTTGGGTTGCCTCCCAACAAGCGCTCTTTTATTGTCACTAGCTTGACATCCTTCATCCTCTGATCATGGAAGTTGAGGTCTCTGTTGCCTTTGGTTTCCTCCTCTTATCGTAGGTTTTCCTTGTTTTCCATAACTGCTTTCCCTTTCAACTCAGCAGCTTTTTCATTGTTCTTTGAGTCATCTTCATTGGCTCTTAGGGATATATTTCCCTCTCTCTCACCCAGTTTAGCAGGGTTTTGAACCATTTGTTCCATGTACCTTTCAATTCTCTTGAGATATGCCTCCTGGTTTTTCCTTATGTCCTCCTGTTCTATTAATGTCATTTCTTGAATTTTCATAAGCCTTTCCATCATCATTTCTAGAACATAGAGTTTTTGGAAGTTTAGGACTGGTTGTGACTGTGTTAATTGTGGTGATTGATGTAAGTCATTTTGGGCAGGTGGTGAGGTAGGATAGGGTTGGAGATGTGTATATTGGGGTAGTGTGTAGTGATTTTTGTTGGCATGGTGGTGTTTTTGCAGGTTTGGAAAGTTGGGGTTATTATAGTTGAGGTCCCTTTGTTCATGATTCTGAGGTTCCCTCATTCTTAGATAAGAATGTGGTTTCCATGGTGGAAATTGTGCATTCACTGTGGCAGAATGTAGAAAATCAATTTGTCTAGCTATTGATTCCAAGTGCTGCTGAGTTTGCTGGTGTAGCTGCTTGTTTTGATTCATGATTGCTCTTACTCCTTCAAGATTCATTACTTCCTTTTCTGAAATTGTATTCCGTGGCGTCTCAAATGAGTGTTGGTTATTGGCTCTTTTGTCACTGAACTCTGCAGTTCCTTGGATGGTTGCTGTTGCCTTGAGTAGGCCATCTGAGAAGTAATCTACTGCTTTTCTTGTTTCGGAGGTTAATCCTTCATAGAATGCTCGAAAATCCACCTTGTCATTTGATTTCTTGTATCTCTCCCATGCTTTGAACAGTGGTTCTTCTTTTGTTTGTATGAATGGGTGTACTCCTTCTTTCATCTTGATGTGTTGTTGGGGTGGGGAAAATTTGGCTAGAAACTTGGCAACCAATTCATCCCAACTAGTTATACTTCCTTGAGGAAAGGTTTCAAGCCATTGTGCCGCTTCATCCTTCAGTGAGAAGGGAAATAACATGAGCTTAATGGTATCATGGTCTACACCATTGAGATTGACAGCCCCACATGTTTTCAGAAAAATGGATAGGTGCTGTTTAGAGTCCTCCAAGGGATTTCCACCATAGGAACAATTGTTCTCTATTAGTGTAATGAGTTGTGGCTTCATGTTGTGATGTTCTTCTTTCTCAGAAACTCCTTCTTCCCTGTGATATATAAATCAACAACGGAACACACAGCGATTCTCTTGAAAATTGAGTGTAGCCGGTTGAAACAAAACTTCAAACAGTTAGTGGGTTAGTCAAAAATTAAAGAAAAAATATTTGATCTAGATCACCACCTCACTTTATCATTGTCAATCTAATCAATCCCCGGCAACGGCGCCAAAAACTTGATGAGATATTTTGATGAGAAACGAATTTCTACCAAAACACCCAAAACTAACCGGCAAGTGTACCGGGTCGTATCAAGTAATAAAAACTCACGGAAGTGAGGTCGATCCCACAGGGATTGAAGGATTGAGCAATTTTAGTTTAGTGGTTGATTTAGTCAAGCGAATCAAGTGTTGGTTGGGTGATTTGTGATTTGCAGAATGTAAATTGCATGAAATTAAAGAGAGCGGGAAAGTAAATTGCTGAAACTTAAAGGACAAGAAATTAAATGACAGAAACTTAAAGGGCAAGAAATGTAAATTGCAGAATCTTAAAGTGCAAGAAATGTAAATTGCTTGAAAAGTAAAGGGGATTGGGATGAGGATTTGCAGAATTTAAACAAGGGAAAACTAAATTGCATCAAACAGAAGAGGAAAAGGGAGTTGGGATTGAACCGGATCTTATAACAGCAAAGTAAATGAACAATGAAAGCATTAAACAGAGAATTGAAATGAGAATTTAGATCTCAGGACCCAGAGACTAGAAAACCAAGTCTAGATCTCAATGCCTTCCTAGATCCCACAAGAACAATAGCAAGGAAATTGTAAATTGCAAAGAAAAGAGATGAAGATCAAGTAACAGAAACAGAAATGCTAATTCAATTAACAGTAAAGGAAACAGAGAGATCCAAGATTGAGATTGAAACAGAATTTCTTCAATTCTCCAATCCAAGATCCAAGACAAAAGTCAAATGAAATTGAAAGCAATGAAAGCAAGAAATTAAAGTTCACTCAAGTTCAAAAGCTCTTCGAAAACTATTATGAAAATTCTAAAAGGAAAGCTCTAAAAGAAAACTCTCCCCCAAAAAGCTCTCTAAACAAATTGAATTCTATCCTATTTATACACTTTCCAAAATGATCTTCAAGCCTTGAGTTGGGCCTTTGTTCTTGGTGGAATTGGGTTGAAAGAGGCCTTGGTTGATTGCTCTTGAAGATTGAAGAAGAACCGAAGTGAACCAATTGAACCGGAAATGGAGTTAGCCAACGTTGGTCTTCAACGTTAGGGTCAAAGTTAGGGGTCTAACTTTGACCCTAACTTTTCATATCAGCAAACCACATTCTTCTGGTTTAGACGTTGGCGCCAACGTTAGGGGTCTAACTTTGACCCTAACGTTGGCCTTGCTTGGTGTGATTGGTGCCAACGTTAGCCTCCACGTTAGGGGGCTAACGTTGGCGCAAACGTTGCCTACTCCCCCATTGTGATTTAAGTGCCAACGTTAGCCTCCAAGTTAGGGGGCTAACGTTGGCGCAAACGTTGGTAGCCCAGGGAGAAACTCTCAAGTTCCAACGTTAGCCTCCAAGTTAGGGGGCTAACGTTGGAGCTAACGTTGGCTACTTCCAAAGAGTGATTCATATGCCCAACGTTAGCCTCCAAGTTAGGGGGCTAACGTTGGGGCTAACTTCATGCAACCCGGTTCAATTTTCACTTATTCCATTGTCCTCTCTTCACTCCTAGCCATTCCTCTTTGCTTCAACCTTTCTCCAAGCCTTCTTCACCTATCATTGATCAACCAAACTAATCAAAGTTTTGCTCAAAATCATGAGGTATTCAATCTTCCACAATATGCAACAAATATAGTTCAAAACCTCATGAAATGGCATGAATTCACATATGGTTGGTTCAATCAAGGGAAACATGAAAATCTACTCAATTAGCTTGCTTGTAGCTTAAGAAAGTGCATAATTCTAATGAAAACAAAAGAAAAAGACTAGCTAAAATGGGCTAAGATGACTTGTCATCAACGCTATCCCGAGGAGGACACCTAAAGGCGAGCCGTAATGGCCTCATCTTTGGCAAGCTCCTCCGGTTTTTTTCACAGTTTTATTCCAGATTTTTTTATTTTTTTTTTTTTCGTTCTGCTGACCCTCGTTCTTTAAATGACGCTATCCCGAGGAGGACACCTAAAGGCGAGCCGTAATGGCCTCATCTTTGGCAAGCTCCTCCGGTTTTTTTCACAGTTTTTTTCCAGATTTATTTATTTATTTATTTATTTTTTTTTTTTTACGTTCTGCTGACCCTCGTTCTTTAAATGACGCTATCCCGAGGAGGACACCTAAAGGCGAGCCGTAATGGCCTCATCTTGGCAAGCTCCTACGGTTTTTTTCACAGTTTTTTTTTCCGGTTTCTTTTGTTTTGTTTTTTTTTTTTTTTTTTTTTTTTTTTTTTTTTTTTTTTTTAACGTTCTGCTGACCCTCGTTCTTTAAATGACGCTATCCCGAGGAGGACACCTAAAGGCGAGCCGTAATGGCCTCATCTTTGGCAAGCTCCTCCGGTTTTTTCACAGTTTTATTCCAGATTTTTTTTTTTTTTTTTACGTTCTGCTGACCCTCGTTCTTTAAATGACGCTATCCCGAGGAGGACACCTAAAGGTGAGCCTTAATGGCCTCATCTTTGGCAAGCTCCTCGGGTTATTTTCACAGTTTTTTTCCAGAATTTTTTTCCGGTTTTTTTTTTTTTTTTTTTTTACCTTCCACTGACCCTCGTTCTTTAAATGACGCTATCCCGAGGAGGACACCTAAAGGCGAGCCGTAATGGCCTCATCTTTGGCAAGCTACTCCGGTTTTTTTCACAGTTTTTTTTTTCCGGGTTTTTTTTTTTTTTTTTTTTTTTTACGTTCTGCTGTCCCTCGTTCTTTAAATGACGCTATCCCGAGGAGGACACCGAAAGGCGAGCCGTAATGGCCTCATCTTTGTCAAGCTCCTCGGGTTATTTTCACAGTTTTTTTCCAGATTTTTTTTCCGTTTTTTTTTTTTTTTTTTTTTACCTTCCGCGGACCCTCGTTCTTTAAATGACGCTAACCCGAGGAGAACACCTAAAGGCGAGCCGTAATGGCCTCATCTTTGGCAAGCTCCTCCGGTTTTTTTCACAGTTTTATTCCAGATTTTATTTCTCGTTTTTTTTTTTTTTTTTTTTTTTTTTTTTTTTTTTTTACGTTCTGCTGACCCTCGTTCTTTAAATGACGCTATCCCGAGGAGGACACCTAAAGGCGAGCCGTAATGGCCTCATCTTTGGCAAGCTCCTCCGGTTTTTTTCACAGTTTAATTCCAGATTTTTTTTTTTTTTTTTTTTTTTTTTTTTTTTTTTTTTTTTTTTTTTTTTTTTTTTTTTTTTTTTTTTTTTACGTTCTGCTGACCCTCGTTCTTTAAATGACGCTGTCCCGAGAAGGACACCTAAAGGCGAGCCGTAATGGCCTCATCTTTGGCAAGCTCCTCCGGTTTTTTTCACAGTTTTATTCCAGATTTTTTTTTTTTTTTTACGTTCTGCTGACCCTCGTTCTTTAATTGACGCTATCCCGAGGAGGACACCTAAAGGCGAGCCGTAATGGCCTCATCTTTGGCAAGCTCCTCCGGTTTTTTTCACAGTTTTTTTCAAGATTTTTTTCCGGTTTTTTTTTTTTTTTTTGACGTTCTGCTGACCCTCGTTCTTTAAATGACGCTATCCCGAGGAGGACACCTAAAGGCGAGCCGTAATGGTCTCATCTTTGGCAAGCTCCTCCGGTTTTTTTCACAGTTTTATTCCAGATTTTTTTATTTTTTTTTTTCGTTCTGCTGACCCTCGTTCTTTAAATGACGCTATCCCGAGGAGGACACCTAAAGGCGAGCCGTAATGGCCTCATCTTTGGCAAGCTCCTCCGGTTTTTTTCACAGTTTTTTTCCAGATTTATTTATTTATTTATTTATTTATTTTTTTTACGTTCTGCTGACCCTCGTTCTTTAAATGACGCTATTGATGACAAGTCATCCTAGCCCATTTTAGCTAGTCTTTTTCTTTTGTTTTCATTAGAATTATGCACTTTCTTAAGCTACAAGCAAGCTAATTGAGTAGATTTTCATGTTTCCCTTGATTGAACCAACCATATGTGAATTCATGCCATTTCATGAGGTTTTGAACTATATTTGTTGCATATTGTGGAAGATTGAATACCTCATGATTTTGAGCAAAACTTTGATTAGTTTGGTTGATCAATGATAGGTGAAGAAGGCTTGGAGAAAGGTTGAAGCAAAGAGGAATGGCTAGGAGTGAAGAGAGGACAATGGAATAAGTGAAAATTGAACCGGGTTGCATGAAGTTAGCCCCAACGTTAGCCCCCTAACTTGGAGGCTAACGTTGGGCATATGAATCACTCTTTGGAAGTAGCCAACGTTAGCTCCAACGTTAGCCCCCTAACTTGGAGGCTAACGTTGGAACTTGAGAGTTTCTCCCTGGGCTACCAACGTTTGCGCCAACGTTAGCCCCCTAACTTGGAGGCTAACGTTGGCACTTAAATCACAATGGGGGAGTAGGCAACGTTTGCGCCAACGTTAGCCCCCTAACGTGGAGGCTAACGTTGGCACCAATCACACCAAGCAAGGCCAACGTTAGGGTCAAAGTTAGACCCCTAACGTTGGCGCCAACGTCTAAACCAGAAGAATGTGGTTTGCTGATATGAAAAGTTAGGGTCAAAGTTAGACCCCTAACTTTGACCCTAACGTTGAAGACCAACGTTGGCTAACTCCATTTCCGGTTCAATTGGTTCACTTCGGTTCTTCTTCAATCTTCAAGAGCAATCAACCAAGGCCTCTTTCAACCCAATTCCACCAAGAACAAAGGCCCAACTCAAGGCTTGAAGATCATTTTGGAAAGTGTATAAATAGGATAGAATTCAATTTGTTTAGAGAGCTTTTTGGGGAGAGTTTTCTTTTAGAGCTTTCCTTTTAGAATTTTCATAAGAGTTTTTGGGAAGCTTTTGTCACTGAGTGAACTTTAATTTCTTGTTTTCATTTGCTTTCAATTTCATTTTACTTTTGTCTTGGATCTTGGATTGGAGAATTGAAGAAATTCTGTTTCAATCTCAATCTTGGATCTCTCTGTTTATTTACTGCTTAATTGAATTTCCGTTTCTGTTACTTACTTCATCTATTCTCTTTGCAATTTACAATTTCCTTGCTATTGTTCTTGTTGGATCTAGGAAGGCATTGAGATCTAGACTTGGTTTTCTAGTCTCTGGGTCCTGAGATCTGAATTTCTCATTTCAATTCCCTGCTTATTGCTTTTTCTGTTCATTTACTTTACTGTTTCAAGATCCGGTTTAATCCCAATTCCCTTCCCTCTTCTGTTTGATGCAATTTAGTTTTTCCTTGTTTAAATTCTGCAAATCCATTCCCCAATTCCCTTTACATTTCAAGCAATTTATATTCCTTGCACTTTAAGATTCCGCAATTTACATTTCTTGCACTTTAAGTTTCTGCCATTTAATTTCTTGTTCTTTAAGATTCAGCAATTTAATTCCCTGCTTTCTTTAATTTCATGCAATTTACATTCTGCAAGTCACAAATCACTCAACCAACACTTGATTCGCTTGACTAAATCAACCACTAAACTAAAATTGCTCAATCCTTCAATCCTTGTGGGATCGACCTCACTCCCGTGAGTTTTTATTACTTGATGCGACCCGGTGCACTTGCCGGTTAGATTTGTGGTGTTTTGGGAGAGATTCGTTTCTCATCAAAATATCTCATCAAGTTTTTGGCGCCGTTGCGGGGATTGATTAGATTGACAATGATTAAGTGAGGTGGTAATCTAGATCAAGCACTTTTTCTTTATTTTTCTTTAACCTTTGATTAACCCACTAACTGTTTGAATTTTTGCTTAAGCTAACTAAAACTTCATTCTAGCAGTAGATTGAAGTATCACTGGTTTGTGTGCTCTTATGTTCTGCTTGTATGTCAGGTACACAAAGAGCCATACCCAATTTTCATGAACAAGACGAAAGAACTCTCAGGAGGTTAAGAAGAGCCGAAAGAGGGAAAAGTATTGTTGGAGAAGAAGAATCTGAGGAAGAATACCACGAGATGGAAGGAGATACATCTAATCCAGGAGAAGGAGTTAATAATCCACCACAACAGAGGAGAGTATTGGCTTCCTATACTTTTGCAAATGCTAGACATTGTGGAAGCAGCATTCTCACCCCTAATGTCAATGCAAATAACTTTGAACTGAAGCCACAACTCATCACATTGGTCCAGAATAACTGCTCATTTGGAGGAGGACCATTGGAGGATCCAAATCAACATCTATCTACCTTCTTGAGGATCTGTGACACTGTCAAATCCAATGGTGTGAATCCTGAGACTTACAAGCTTCTGCTGTTCCCGTTCTCATTAAGGGATAAGGCTGCACAATGGCTTGAAACTTTTCCCCAAGCAAGTATCACTAGTTGGGATGACTTGGTGGCTAAATTTCTAGCCAAATTCTATCCACCCCAGAGAGTCATCAGGCTGAAAACTGAGGTGCAGACATTCACACAATTAGATGCTGAATCCTTGTATGAAGCATGGGAGAGGTACAAAGCCTTAATCAGAAAGTGCCCTCCAGAGATGTTCAATGAATGGGATGTGCTGCAAAATTTCTATGAAGGCCTGACATTGAAATCTCAGGAGGCATTAGATCATTCTGCTGGAGGTTCACTACAACTAATGAAAACTGCTGAGGAAGCTCAGAATCTTGTGGACATGGTGGCCAACAATCAATATTTCTTTGCTCATCAAAGAAGCCGCCAACCATCACAAAGAAGAGGAGTAATGGAACTAGACGGAGTGGATTCAATCCTAGCTCAAAACAAGATGATGCAGCAGCAATTTCAACAACAATTTGAGCAAATGGCTAAGAGGATTGACAGTCTCCAAGTTGCAGCAGTCAACACTAGCCAGCCATCAACCACATGGGGTCAGAGTGAAGAGACTCAAGAGGAGCAACAACAAGAACAAGTCCAGTACATGCACAACCAAAATTCTGGGCCAAATGAAGTATATGGTGACACTTACAACCCTTCTTGGAAGAACCACCCAAACCTTAGGTGGGGAGACAATCACAACCAAAATCAACAACCATGGCAGAGAAACTCAAACCAAAACACTTTAAGAAACAACCAAAACCACAACCAGCAGCAAACCAACCAAAACCCCTACAGAAAACCTCAAAACAACTACTCCAACCCCAACCATTACCAATCTAATAACCAACCCACCAACCAAATGTCTACCATCCACCATCCACATTTCACCACCACAAATC
>NW_027255469.1:37500-42026 GCF_003086295.3 Arachis hypogaea | reverse complement strand
GCGAGCCGTAATGGCCTCATCTTTGGCAAGCTCCTCCGGTTTTTTCACAGTTTTTTTCCAGATTTTTTTTTTTTTTTTTTTTACGTTCTGCTGACCCTCGTTCTTTAAATGACGCTATCCGAGGAGGACACCTAAAGGCGAGCCGTAATAGCTCATCTTTGGCAAGCTCCTCCGTTTCACAGTTTTTTTCCAGATTTTTTTTCGTTTTTTTTTTTTTTTTTTAACGTTCTGCTGACCCTCGTTCTTTAAATGACGCTATCCGAGGAGGACACCTAAAGGCGAGCCGTAATGGCCTCATCTTTGGCAAGCTCCTCCGGTTTTTTTTTTTTTTTTTTTTTTTTTTTAACGTTCTGCTGACCCTCGTTCTTTAAATGACGCTATCCCGAGGAGGAACCTAAAGGTGAGCCGTAATGCCTCATCTTTGGCAGCTCTCGGTTTTTTTCACAGTTTTTTCCAGATTTTTTTTTTGTTTTTTTTTTTTATTTACGTTCTGCTGACCCTCGTTCTTTAAATGAGCTATCCCGAGGAGGACACCGAAAGGCGAGCCGTAATGGCTCATTTGGCAAGCTCCTCCGGTTTTTTTCACAGTTTTTTTTTCAGGTTTTTTTTTTTTTTTTTTTTTTTACCTTCTGCTGACCCTCGTTCTTTAAATGACGCTATCCGAGGAGGAACCTAAAGGTGAGCCGTAATGCCTCATCTTTGGCAAGCTCCTCCGGTTTTTTTCACAGTTTTTTTTCCAATTTTTTTTTCGGTTTTTTTTTTTTTTTTTTTTTTTTTTTTTTTTTTTTTTTACGTTCTGCTGACCCTCGTTCTTTAAATGACGCTATCCGAGGAGACACCAAAGGCGAGCCGTAATGGCCTCATCTTTGGCAAGCTCCTCCGTTTTTTCACAGTTTTATTTTCCAGATTTTTTTCGTTTTTTTTTTTTTTTTTTACGTTCGTGACCTCGTTCTTTAAATGACGCTATCCCGAGGAGGACACCTAAAGGCGAGCCTAATGGCCTCATCTTTGGCAAGCTCCTCCGTTTTTTTCACAGTTTTTTCCAGATTTTTTTGTTTTTTTTTTTTTTTACTTCGCTGACCTCGTTCTTTAATGACGCTATCCGAGGAGGACACTAAAGGGAGCCGTAATGGCCTCATCTTTGGCAGCTCCTCCGGTTTTTTTTCACAGTTTTTTTCAGATTTTTTTTTTTTTTTTTTTTACGTTCTGCTGACCTCGTTCTTTAAATGACGCTATCCGAGGAGGACACCTAAAGGTGACCGTAATGGCCTCATCTTTGGCAAGCTCCTCCGGTTTTTTCACAGTTTTTTTCCAGATTTTTTTTTTTTTTTTTTTTACTTGCTGACCTCGTTTTTAATGAGCACCGAGGAGGAACCTAAAGGCGAGCCGTAATGGCCTCATCTTTGGCAAGCTCCTCCGGTTTTTTTCACAGTTTTTTTCCAGATTTTTTTTTTTTTTTTTTTTTTTTTAGTTCTGCTACCCTCGTTCTTTAATACCTATCCGAGAGACACCTAAAGGAGCCTAATGGCCTCATCTTTGCAAGCTCCTCGGTTTTTTTCACAGTTTTTTTTCCAGATTTTTTTTTTTTTTTTTTTTTTTTTACGTTCTGCTGACCTCGTTCTTTAAATGACGCTATCCCGAGGAGGACACCTAAGGCGAGCCGTAATGGCCTCATCTTTGGCAAGCTCCTCCGGTTTTTTCACAGTTTTTTTCCAGATTTTTTTTTTTTTTTTTTTTTTTTTACGTTCTGCTGACCCTCGTTCTTTAAATGACGCTATCCCGAGGAGGACACCTAAAGGTGGCGTAATGGCCTCATCTTTGGCAAGCTCCTCCGGTTTTTTTCACAGTTTTTTTTCCAGATTTTTTTTTTCGGTTTTTTTTTTTTTTTTTTTTTTTTTTTTTTTTTTTTTACGTTTGCTGACCCTCGTTCTTTAAATGACGCTATCCCGAGGAGGACACCTAAAGGCGAGCCGTAATGGCCTCATCTTTGGCAAGCTCCTCCGGTTTTTTTCACAGTTTTTTTTCCAGATTTTTTTTTTTTTTTTTTTTACGTTCTGCTGACCCTCGTTCTTTAAATGACGCTATCCCGAGGAGGACACCTAAAGGTGAGCCGTAATGGCTCATCTTTGGCAAGCTCCTCCGGTTTTTTTCACAGTTTTTTTTTCATTTTTTTTTTTTTTTTTTTTTTTTTTTTTTTACGTTCTGCTGACCCTCGTTCTTTAAATGACGCTATCCCGAGGAGGACACCTAAAGGCGAGCCGTAATGGCTCATCTTTGCAAGCTCCTCCGTTTTTTTCACAGTTTTTTTCGTTTTTTTTTTTTTTTTTTGCTGACCCTCGTTCTTTAATGACGCTATCCGAGGAGGACACCTAAAGGGAGCCGTAATGCCTCATCTTTGCAAGCTCCTCCGGTTTTTTTCACAGTTTTTTTCGATTTTTTTTTTTTTTTTTTTTTTTTTTTTTTACGTTCTGCTGACCCTCGTTCTTTAAATGACGCTATCCCGAGGAGGACACCTAAAGGCGAGCCGTAATGGCCTCATCTTTGGCAAGCTCCTCCGGTTTTTTTCACAGTTTTTTTCCAGATTTTTTTTGTTTTTTTTTTTTTTTTTTTTACGTTCTGCTGACCCTCGTTCTTTAAATGACGCTATCCCGAGGAGGACACCTAAAGGCGAGCCGTAATGGCCTCATCTTTGGCAAGCTCCTCCGGTTTTTTTCACAGTTTTTTTCCAGATTTTTTTTTTTTTTTTTACGTTCTGCTGACCTCGTTCTTTAAATGACGCTATCCGAGGAGGACACCTAAAGGCGAGCCGTAATGGCCTCATCTTTGCAAGCTCCTCCGTTTTTTTCACAGTTTTTTTTTTTTTTTTTTTTTTTTTTTTTTTTTTTACGTTCTGCTGACCTCGTTCTTTAAATGACGCTATCCCGAGGAGGACCTAAAGGGAGCCGTAATGGCTCATCTTTGCAAGCTCCTCCGGTTTTTTCACAGTTTTTTTCCAGATTTTTTTTTTTTTTTTTTTTTTTTTTTTTTTTACGTTCGCTGACCCTCGTTCTTTAAATGACGCTATCCCGAGGAGGACACCTAAAGGCGAGCCGTAATGGCCTCATCTTTGGCAAGCTCCTCCGGTTTTTTTCACAGTTTTTTTCCAGATTTTTTTTTTTTTTTTTTTTTTTTTTTACGTTCTGCTGACCCTCGTTCTTTAAATGACGCTATCCCGAGGAGGACACCTAAAGGCGAGCCGTAATGCCTCATCTTTGGCAAGCTCCTCCGGTTTTTTTCACAGTTTTTTTCAGATTTTTTTTCCGTTTTTTTTTTTTTTTTTTTTTTTTTTTTTTACGTTCTGCTGACCCTCGTTCTTTAAATGACGCTATCCCGAGGAGGACACCTAAAGGCGAGCCGTAATGGCCTCATCTTTGGCAAGCTCCTCCGGTTTTTTTCACAGTTTTTTTCAGATTTTTTTTGTTTTTTTTTTTTTTTTTTTTTTTACTTCTGCTGACCCTCGTTCTTTAAATGACGCTATCCCGAGGAGGACACCTAAAGGTGAGCCGTAATGCCTCATCTTTGGCAAGCTCCTCCGGTTTTTTTCACAGTTTTTTTTCCAGATTTTTTTTTTTTTTTTTTTTTTTTTTTTTTTACGTTCTGCTGACCCTCGTTCTTTAAATGACGCTATCCCGAGGAGGACACCTAAAGGCGAGCCGTAATGGCCTCATCTTTGGCAAGCTCCTCCGGTTTTTTTCACAGTTTTTTTCCAGATTTTTTTTTTTTTTTTTTTTTTTTTTTTTTTTTTTTACGTTCTGCTGACCCTCGTTCTTTAAATGACGCTATCCCGAGGAGGACACCTAAAGGCGAGCCGTAATGGCCTCATCTTTGGCAAGCTCCTCCGGTTTTTTTCACAGTTTTTTTCCAGATTTTTTTTTTTTTTTTTTTTTTTTTTTTTTTTTTTTTACGTTCTGCTGACCCTCGTTCTTTAAATGACGCTATCCCGAGGAGGACACCTAAAGGGAGCCGTAATGGCCTCATCTTTGGCAAGCTCCTCCGGTTTTTTTCACAGTTTTTTTCCAGATTTTTTTTTTTTTTTTTTTTTTTTTTTTTTTTTTACGTTCTGCTGACCCTCGTTCTTTAAATGACGCTATCCCGAGGAGGACACCTAAAGGCGAGCCGTAATGGCCTCATCTTTGGCAAGCTCCTCCGGTTTTTTTCACAGTTTTTTTCCAGATTTTTTTTTTTTTTTTTTTTTTTTTTTTTTTACGTTCTGCTGACCCTCGTTCTTTAAATGACGCTATCCCGAGGAGGACACCTAAAGGCGAGCCGTAATGGCCTCATCTTTGGCAAGCTCCTCCGGTTTTTTTCACAGTTTTTTTCCAGATTTTTTTTTTTTTTTTTTTTTTTTTACGTTCTGCTGACCCTCGTTCTTTAAATGACGCTATCCGAGGAGGACACCTAAAGGGAGCCGTAATGGCCTCATCTTTGGCAAGCTCCTCCGGTTTTTTTCACAGTTTTTTTCCAGATTTTTTTCGGTTTTTTTTTTT
>NW_027255469.1:22500-32500 GCF_003086295.3 Arachis hypogaea | reverse complement strand
TTTTTTTTTTTTTTTTTTTTACGTTCTGCTGACCCTCGTTCTTTAAATGACGCTATCCCGAGGAGGACACCTAAAGGCGAGCCGTAATGGCCTCATCTTTGGCAAGCTCCTCCGGTTTTTTTCACAGTTTTTTTCCAGATTTTTTTTTTTTTTTTTTTTTTTTTTTACGTTCTGCTGACCCTCGTTCTTTAAATGACGCTATCCCGAGGAGGACACCTAAAGGCGAGCCGTAATGGCCTCATCTTTGGCAAGCTCCTCCGGTTTTTTTCACAGTTTTTTTCCAGATTTTTTTTTTTTTTTTTTTTTTTTTTTTTTTTTTTACGTTCTGCTGACCCTCGTTCTTTAAATGACGCTATCCCGAGGAGGACACCTAAAGGCGAGCCGTAATGGCCTCATCTTTGGCAAGCTCCTCCGGTTTTTTTCACAGTTTTTTTCCAGATTTTTTTTTTTTTTTTTTTTTTTTTTTTTTTACGTTCTGCTGACCCTCGTTCTTTAAATGACGCTATCCCGAGGAGGACACCTAAAGGCGAGCCGTAATGGCCTCATCTTTGGCAAGCTCCTCCGGTTTTTTTCACAGTTTTTTTCCAGATTTTTTTTTTTTTTTTTTTTTTTTTTTTTACGTTCTGCTGACCCTCGTTCTTTAAATGACGCTATCCCGAGGAGGACACCTAAAGGCGAGCCGTAATGGCCTCATCTTTGGCAAGCTCCTCCGGTTTTTTTCACAGTTTTTTTCCAGATTTTTTTTTTTTTTTTTTTTTTTTTTTTACGTTCTGCTGACCCTCGTTCTTTAAATGACGCTATCCCGAGGAGGACACCTAAAGGCGAGCCGTAATGGCCTCATCTTTGGCAAGCTCCTCCGGTTTTTTTCACAGTTTTTTTCCAGATTTTTTTTCGTTTTTTTTTTTTTTTTTTTTTTTACGTTCTGCTGACCCTCGTTCTTTAAATGACGCTATCCCGAGGAGGACACCTAAAGGCGAGCCGTAATGGCCTCATCTTTGGCAAGCTCCTCCGGTTTTTTTCACAGTTTTTTTCCGTTTTTTTTTTTTTTTTTTTTTTTTTTTTTACGTTCTGCTGACCCTCGTTCTTTAAATGACGCTATCCCGAGGAGGACACCTAAAGGCGAGCCGTAATGGCCTCATCTTTGGCAAGCTCCTCCGGTTTTTTTCACAGTTTTTTTCCAGATTTTTTTTTTTTTTTTTTTTTTTTTTTTTACGTTCTGCTGACCCTCGTTCTTTAAATGACGCTATCCCGAGGAGGACACCTAAAGGCGAGCCGTAATGGCCTCATCTTTGGCAAGCTCCTCCGGTTTTTTTCACAGTTTTTTTCCAGATTTTTTTTTTTTTTTTTTTTTTTTTTTTTTTTTTTACGTTCTGCTGACCCTCGTTCTTTAAATGACGCTATCCCGAGGAGGACACCTAAAGGCGAGCCGTAATGGCCTCATCTTTGGCAAGCTCCTCCGGTTTTTTTCACAGTTTTTTTCCAGATTTTTTTTCGTTTTTTTTTTTTTTTTTTTTACGTTCTGCTGACCCTCGTTCTTTAAATGACGCTATCCCGAGGAGGACACCTAAAGGCGAGCCGTAATGGCCTCATCTTTGGCAAGCTCCTCCGGTTTTTTTCACAGTTTTTTTCCAGATTTTTTTTTTTTTTTTTTTTTTTTTTTTTTTTTTTTACGTTCTGCTGACCCTCGTTCTTTAAATGACGCTATCCCGAGGAGGACACCTAAAGGCGAGCCGTAATGGCCTCATCTTTGGCAAGCTCCTCCGGTTTTTTTCACAGTTTTTTTCCAGATTTTTTTTTTTTTTTTTTTTTTTTTTTTTTTTACGTTCTGCTGACCCTCGTTCTTTAAATGACGCTATCCCGAGGAGGACACCTAAAGGCGAGCCGTAATGGCCTCATCTTTGGCAAGCTCCTCCGGTTTTTTTCACAGTTTTTTTCCAGATTTTTTTTTTTTTTTTTTTTTTTTTTTTTTTACGTTCTGCTGACCCTCGTTCTTTAAATGACGCTATCCCGAGGAGGACACCTAAAGGCGAGCCGTAATGGCCTCATCTTTGGCAAGCTCCTCCGGTTTTTTTCACAGTTTTTTTCCAGATTTTTTTTTTTTTTTTTTTTTTTTTTTTTTTTTTACGTTCTGCTGACCCTCGTTCTTTAAATGACGCTATCCCGAGGAGGACACCTAAAGGCGAGCCGTAATGGCCTCATCTTTGGCAAGCTCCTCCGGTTTTTTTCACAGTTTTTTTCCAGATTTTTTTTTTTTTTTTTTTTTTTTTTTACGTTCTGCTGACCCTCGTTCTTTAAATGACGCTATCCCGAGGAGGACACCTAAAGGCGAGCCGTAATGGCCTCATCTTTGGCAAGCTCCTCCGGTTTTTTTCACAGTTTTTTTCCAGATTTTTTTTTTTTTTTTTTTTTTTTTTTACGTTCTGCTGACCCTCGTTCTTTAAATGACGCTATCCCGAGGAGGACACCTAAAGGGAGCCGTAATGCCTCATCTTTGGCAAGCTCCTCCGGTTTTTTTCACAGTTTTTTTCCAGATTTTTTTTTTTTTTTTTTTTTTTTTTTTTACGTTCTGCTGACCCTCGTTCTTTAAATGACGCTATCCCGAGGAGGACACCTAAAGGCGAGCCGTAATGGCCTCATCTTTGGCAAGCTCCTCCGGTTTTTTTCACAGTTTTTTTCCAGATTTTTTTTTTTTTTTTTTTTTTTTTTTACGTTCTGCTGACCCTCGTTCTTTAAATGACGCTATCCCGAGGAGGACACCTAAAGGCGAGCCGTAATGGCCTCATCTTTGGCAAGCTCCTCCGGTTTTTTTCACAGTTTTTTTCCAGATTTTTTTTTTTTTTTTTTTTTTTTTTTACGTTCTGCTGACCCTCGTTCTTTAAATGACGCTATCCCGAGGAGGACACCTAAAGGCGAGCCGTAATGGCCTCATCTTTGGCAAGCTCCTCCGGTTTTTTTCACAGTTTTTTTCCAGATTTTTTTTTTTTTTTTTTTTTTTTTTACGTTCTGCTGACCCTCGTTCTTTAAATGACGCTATCCCGAGGAGGACACCTAAAGGCGAGCCGTAATGGCCTCATCTTTGGCAAGCTCCTCCGGTTTTTTTCACAGTTTTTTTCCAGATTTTTTTTCGTTTTTTTTTTTTTTTTTTTTTTTTTACGTTCTGCTGACCCTCGTTCTTTAAATGACGCTATCCCGAGGAGGACACCTAAAGGCGAGCCGTAATGGCCTCATCTTTGGCAAGCTCCTCCGGTTTTTTTCACAGTTTTTTTCCAGATTTTTTTTTTTTTTTTTTTTTTTTTTACGTTCTGCTGACCCTCGTTCTTTAAATGACGCTATCCCGAGGAGGACACCTAAAGGCGAGCCGTAATGGCCTCATCTTTGGCAAGCTCCTCCGGTTTTTTTCACAGTTTTTTTCCAGATTTTTTTTTTTTTTTTTTTTTTTTTTACGTTCTGCTGACCCTCGTTCTTTAAATGACGCTATCCCGAGGAGGACACCTAAAGGCGAGCCGTAATGGCCTCATCTTTGGCAAGCTCCTCCGGTTTTTTTCACAGTTTTTTTCCAGATTTTTTTTTTTTTTTTTTTTTTTTTTTTTTTTACGTTCTGCTGACCCTCGTTCTTTAAATGACGCTATCCCGAGGAGGACACCTAAAGGCGAGCCGTAATGGCCTCATCTTTGGCAAGCTCCTCCGGTTTTTTTCACAGTTTTTTTTCCGTTTTTTTTTTTTTTTTTTTTTTTTTTTTTTTTTACGTTCTGCTGACCCTCGTTCTTTAAATGACGCTATCCCGAGGAGGACACCTAAAGGCGAGCCGTAATGGCCTCATCTTTGGCAAGCTCCTCCGGTTTTTTTCACAGTTTTTTTCCAGATTTTTTTTTTTTTTTTTTTTTTTTTTTACGTTCTGCTGACCCTCGTTCTTTAAATGACGCTATCCCGAGGAGGACACCTAAAGGCGAGCCGTAATGGCCTCATCTTTGGCAAGCTCCTCCGGTTTTTTTCACAGTTTTTTTCCAGATTTTTTTTTTTTTTTTTTTTTTTTTTTTTTTTTTACGTTCTGCTGACCCTCGTTCTTTAAATGACGCTATCCCGAGGAGGACACCTAAAGGCGAGCCGTAATGGCCTCATCTTTGGCAAGCTCCTCCGGTTTTTTTCACAGTTTTTTTCCAGATTTTTTTTTTTTTTTTTTTTTTTTTTTACGTTCTGCTGACCCTCGTTCTTTAAATGACGCTATCCCGAGGAGGACACCTAAAGGCGAGCCGTAATGGCCTCATCTTTGGCAAGCTCCTCCGGTTTTTTTCACAGTTTTTTTCCAGATTTTTTTTCCGTTTTTTTTTTTTTTTTTTTTTTTTACGTTCTGCTGACCCTCGTTCTTTAAATGACGCTATCCCGAGGAGGACACCTAAAGGCGAGCCGTAATGGCCTCATCTTTGGCAAGCTCCTCCGGTTTTTTCACAGTTTTTTTCCAGATTTTTTTTTTTTTTTTTTTTTTTTTTTTTTACGTTCTGCTGACCCTCGTTCTTTAAATGACGCTATCCCGAGGAGGACACCTAAAGGCGAGCCGTAATGGCCTCATCTTTGGCAAGCTCCTCCGGTTTTTTTCACAGTTTTTTTCCAGATTTTTTTTTTTTTTTTTTTTTTTTTTTTTTTACGTTCTGCTGACCCTCGTTCTTTAAATGACGCTATCCCGAGGAGGACACCTAAAGGCGAGCCGTAATGGCCTCATCTTTGGCAAGCTCCTCCGGTTTTTTTCACAGTTTTTTTCCAGATTTTTTTTTTTTTTTTTTTTTTTTTTTTTTTTACGTTCTGCTGACCCTCGTTCTTTAAATGACGCTATCCCGAGGAGGACACCTAAAGGCGAGCCGTAATGGCCTCATCTTTGGCAAGCTCCTCCGGTTTTTTTCACAGTTTTTTTCCAGATTTTTTTTTTTTTTTTTTTTTTTTTTTTTTTACGTTCTGCTGACCCTCGTTCTTTAAATGACGCTATCCCGAGGAGGACACCTAAAGGCGAGCCGTAATGGCCTCATCTTTGGCAAGCTCCTCCGGTTTTTTTCACAGTTTTTTTCCAGATTTTTTTTTTTTTTTTTTTTTTTTTTTTTTACGTTCTGCTGACCCTCGTTCTTTAAATGACGCTATCCCGAGGAGGACACCTAAAGGCGAGCCGTAATGGCCTCATCTTTGGCAAGCTCCTCCGGTTTTTTTCACAGTTTTTTTCCAGATTTTTTTTTTTTTTTTTTTTTTTTTTTTTTACGTTCTGCTGACCCTCGTTCTTTAAATGACGCTATCCCGAGGAGGACACCTAAAGGCGAGCCGTAATGGCCTCATCTTTGGCAAGCTCCTCCGGTTTTTTCACAGTTTTTTTCCAGATTTTTTTTTTTTTTTTTTTTTTTTTTTTTTTACGTTCTGCTGACCCTCGTTCTTTAAATGACGCTATCCCGAGGAGGACACCTAAAGGCGAGCCGTAATGGCCTCATCTTTGGCAAGCTCCTCCGGTTTTTTTCACAGTTTTTTTCCAGATTTTTTTTTTTTTTTTTTTTTTTTTTTTTTTTTTTACGTTCTGCTGACCCTCGTTCTTTAAATGACGCTATCCCGAGGAGGACACCTAAAGGCGAGCCGTAATGGCCTCATCTTTGGCAAGCTCCTCCGGTTTTTTTCACAGTTTTTTTCCAGATTTTTTTTCGTTTTTTTTTTTTTTTTTTTTTTTTTTTACGTTCTGCTGACCCTCGTTCTTTAAATGACGCTATCCCGAGGAGGACACCTAAAGGCGAGCCGTAATGGCCTCATCTTTGGCAAGCTCCTCCGGTTTTTTTCACAGTTTTTTTCCAGATTTTTTTTTTTTTTTTTTTTTTTTTTTTTTTTTTTACGTTCTGCTGACCCTCGTTCTTTAAATGACGCTATCCCGAGGAGGACACCTAAAGGCGAGCCGTAATGGCCTCATCTTTGGCAAGCTCCTCCGGTTTTTTTCACAGTTTTTTTCCAGATTTTTTTTTTTTTTTTTTTTTTTTTTTTTTACGTTCTGCTGACCCTCGTTCTTTAAATGACGCTATCCCGAGGAGGACACCTAAAGGCGAGCCGTAATGGCCTCATCTTTGGCAAGCTCCTCCGGTTTTTTTCACAGTTTTTTTCCAGATTTTTTTTTTTTTTTTTTTTTTTTTTTTTTTACGTTCTGCTGACCCTCGTTCTTTAAATGACGCTATCCCGAGGAGGACACCTAAAGGCGAGCCGTAATGGCCTCATCTTTGGCAAGCTCCTCCGGTTTTTTTCACAGTTTTTTTCCAGATTTTTTTTTTTTTTTTTTTTTTTTTTTTTTTTACGTTCTGCTGACCCTCGTTCTTTAAATGACGCTATCCCGAGGAGGACACCTAAAGGCGAGCCGTAATGGCCTCATCTTTGGCAAGCTCCTCCGGTTTTTTTCACAGTTTTTTTCCAGATTTTTTTTTTTTTTTTTTTTTTTTTTTTTTACGTTCTGCTGACCCTCGTTCTTTAAATGACGCTATCCCGAGGAGGACACCTAAAGGCGAGCCGTAATGGCCTCATCTTTGGCAAGCTCCTCCGGTTTTTTTCACAGTTTTTTTCCAGATTTTTTTTCCGTTTTTTTTTTTTTTTTTTTTTTTTACGTTCTGCTGACCCTCGTTCTTTAAATGACGCTATCCCGAGGAGGACACCTAAAGGCGAGCCGTAATGGCCTCATCTTTGGCAAGCTCCTCCGGTTTTTTTCACAGTTTTTTTCCAGATTTTTTTTTTTTTTTTTTTTTTTTTTTTACGTTCTGCTGACCCTCGTTCTTTAAATGACGCTATCCCGAGGAGGACACCTAAAGGCGAGCCGTAATGGCCTCATCTTTGGCAAGCTCCTCCGGTTTTTTTCACAGTTTTTTTCCAGATTTTTTTTTTTTTTTTTTTTTTTTTTTTTACGTTCTGCTGACCCTCGTTCTTTAAATGACGCTATCCCGAGGAGGACACCTAAAGGCGAGCCGTAATGGCCTCATCTTTGGCAAGCTCCTCCGGTTTTTTTCACAGTTTTTTTCCAGATTTTTTTTTTTTTTTTTTTTTTTTTTTTTTTTTTTTACGTTCTGCTGACCCTCGTTCTTTAAATGACGCTATCCCGAGGAGGACACCTAAAGGCGAGCCGTAATGGCCTCATCTTTGGCAAGCTCCTCCGGTTTTTTTCACAGTTTTTTTCCAGATTTTTTTTCGTTTTTTTTTTTTTTTTTTTTTTTTACGTTCTGCTGACCCTCGTTCTTTAAATGACGCTATCCCGAGGAGGACACCTAAAGGCGAGCCGTAATGGCCTCATCTTTGGCAAGCTCCTCCGGTTTTTTTCACAGTTTTTTTCCAGATTTTTTTTTTTTTTTTTTTTTTTTTTTTTTTACGTTCTGCTGACCCTCGTTCTTTAAATGACGCTATCCCGAGGAGGACACCTAAAGGCGAGCCGTAATGCCTCATCTTTGGCAAGCTCCTCCGGTTTTTTTCACAGTTTTTTTTCCGTTTTTTTTTTTTTTTTTTTTTTTTTTTTTTTTTTACGTTCTGCTGACCCTCGTTCTTTAAATGACGCTATCCCGAGGAGGACACCTAAAGGCGAGCCGTAATGGCCTCATCTTTGGCAAGCTCCTCCGGTTTTTTTCACAGTTTTTTTCCAGATTTTTTTTTTTTTTTTTTTTTTTTTTTTACGTTCTGCTGACCCTCGTTCTTTAAATGACGCTATCCCGAGGAGGACACCTAAAGGCGAGCCGTAATGGCCTCATCTTTGGCAAGCTCCTCCGGTTTTTTTCACAGTTTTTTTCCAGATTTTTTTTTTTTTTTTTTTTTTTTTTTTTTTACGTTCTGCTGACCCTCGTTCTTTAAATGACGCTATCCCGAGGAGGACACCTAAAGGCGAGCCGTAATGGCCTCATCTTTGGCAAGCTCCTCCGGTTTTTTTCACAGTTTTTTTCCAGATTTTTTTTCGTTTTTTTTTTTTTTTTTTTTTTTTTACGTTCTGCTGACCCTCGTTCTTTAAATGACGCTATCCCGAGGAGGACACCTAAAGGCGAGCCGTAATGGCCTCATCTTTGGCAAGCTCCTCCGGTTTTTTTCACAGTTTTTTTCCAGATTTTTTTTTTTTTTTTTTTTTTTTTTTTTTTTTACGTTCTGCTGACCCTCGTTCTTTAAATGACGCTATCCCGAGGAGGACACCTAAAGGCGAGCCGTAATGGCCTCATCTTTGGCAAGCTCCTCCGGTTTTTTTCACAGTTTTTTTCCAGATTTTTTTTTTTTTTTTTTTTTTTTTTTTTTTTTTACGTTCTGCTGACCCTCGTTCTTTAAATGACGCTATCCCGAGGAGGACACCTAAAGGCGAGCCGTAATGGCCTCATCTTTGGCAAGCTCCTCCGGTTTTTTTCACAGTTTTTTTCCAGATTTTTTTTTTTTTTTTTTTTTTTTTTTTTTTTTTTTTTACGTTCTGCTGACCCTCGTTCTTTAAATGACGCTATCCCGAGGAGGACACCTAAAGGCGAGCCGTAATGGCCTCATCTTTGGCAAGCTCCTCCGGTTTTTTTCACAGTTTTTTTCCAGATTTTTTTTTTTTTTTTTTTTTTTTTTTTTTACGTTCTGCTGACCCTCGTTCTTTAAATGACGCTATCCCGAGGAGGACACCTAAAGGCGAGCCGTAATGGCCTCATCTTTGGCAAGCTCCTCCGGTTTTTTTCACAGTTTTTTTCCAGATTTTTTTTTTTTTTTTTTTTTTTTTTTTTTTTTTTACGTTCTGCTGACCCTCGTTCTTTAAATGACGCTATCCCGAGGAGGACACCTAAAGGCGAGCCGTAATGGCCTCATCTTTGGCAAGCTCCTCCGGTTTTTTTCACAGTTTTTTTCCAGATTTTTTTTTTTTTTTTTTTTTTTTTTTACGTTCTGCTGACCCTCGTTCTTTAAATGACGCTATCCCGAGGAGGACACCTAAAGGCGAGCCGTAATGGCCTCATCTTTGGCAAGCTCCTCCGGTTTTTTTCACAGTTTTTTTCCAGATTTTTTTTTTTTTTTTTTTTTTTTTTTTTTTTTTTTACGTTCTGCTGACCCTCGTTCTTTAAATGACGCTATCCCGAGGAGGACACCTAAAGGCGAGCCGTAATGGCCTCATCTTTGGCAAGCTCCTCCGGTTTTTTTCACAGTTTTTTTCCAGATTTTTTTTTTTTTTTTTTTTTTTTTTTTTTTTACGTTCTGCTGACCCTCGTTCTTTAAATGACGCTATCCCGAGGAGGACACCTAAAGGCGAGCCGTAATGGCCTCATCTTTGGCAAGCTCCTCCGGTTTTTTTCACAGTTTTTTTCCAGATTTTTTTTTTTTTTTTTTTTTTTTTTTTTTTTTTTACGTTCTGCTGACCCTCGTTCTTTAAATGACGCTATCCCGAGGAGGACACCTAAAGGCGAGCCGTAATGGCCTCATCTTTGGCAAGCTCCTCCGGTTTTTTTCACAGTTTTTTTCCAGATTTTTTTTTTTTTTTTTTTTTTTTTTACGTTCTGCTGACCCTCGTTCTTTAAATGACGCTATCCCGAGGAGGACACCTAAAGGCGAGCCGTAATGGCCTCATCTTTGGCAAGCTCCTCCGGTTTTTTTCACAGTTTTTTTCCAGATTTTTTTTCGTTTTTTTTTTTTTTTTTTTTTTTTTTTTTACGTTCTGCTGACCCTCGTTCTTTAAATGACGCTATCCCGAGGAGGACACCTAAAGGCGAGCCGTAATGGCCTCATCTTTGGCAAGCTCCTCCGGTTTTTTTCACAGTTTTTTTCCAGATTTTTTTTTTTTTTTTTTTTTTTTTTTTTTACGTTCTGCTGACCCTCGTTCTTTAAATGACGCTATCCCGAGGAGGACACCTAAAGGCGAGCCGTAATGGCCTCATCTTTGGCAAGCTCCTCCGGTTTTTTTCACAGTTTTTTTCCAGATTTTTTTTTTTTTTTTTTTTTTTTTTTTTTTTTTTACGTTCTGCTGACCCTCGTTCTTTAAATGACGCTATCCCGAGGAGGACACCTAAAGGCGAGC
>NW_027255468.1:688434-745707 GCF_003086295.3 Arachis hypogaea | reverse complement strand
AAAAAAAAACGGTAAAAAAATTGGAGCCTGCCGAAGATGAGGCCATTACGACTCGCCTTTATGTGTCCTCCTCGAGATAGCGTCATTTAAAGAACGAGGGTCAGCACAACGTAAAAAAAAAAAAAAAAAACCATAGAAAAAATCCGAAAAAAAAACCGGAGGAGCCTGCCGAAGATGAGGCCATTACGGCTCGCCTTTATGTGTCCTTCTCGGGATAGCGTCATTTAAAGAACGATGGTCAGCACAACGTTAAAAAAAAAACCGGTAAAAAAACTGGAGGAGGCTGCCGAAGATGAGGCCATTACGGCTCGCCTTTATGTGTCCTTCTCGGGATATCGTCATTTAAAGAACGATGGTCAGCACAACGTAAAAAAAAAAAACCCAGAGAAAAAATCCGGAAAAAACCGGAGGAGCCTGCCGAAGATGAGGCCATTACGGCTCGCCTTTATGTGTCCTTCTCGGAGCGTCATTTAAAGAACGAAGGTCAGCACAACGTTAAAAAAAAAAAAAAAACAGAGAAAAACCGAAAAAAACGGAGGAGCCTGCCGAAGATGAGGCCATTACGCTCGCCTTTATGTGTCCTTCTCGGATAGCGTCATTTAAAGAACGAGGTCAGCACACGTAAAAAAAAAAAAAAAAAAAAAACCAGAGAAAAAACCGGAAAAAAACCGAGGAGCCTGCCGAAGATGAGGCCATTACGGCTCGCCTTTATGTGTCCTTCTCGGGATAGCGTCATTTAAAGAACGAGGGTCAGCACAACGTAAAAAAAAAAAAAAAAAAAAAAAGAGAAAAAAAAAACCGGAGGAGCCTGCCGAAGATGAGGCATTACGGCTCGCCTTTATGTGTCCTTCTCGGGATAGCGTCATTTAAAGAACGAGGTCAGCACAACGTAAAAAAAAAAAACGGAAAAAACTGGAGCCTGCCGAAGATGAGGCCATTACGGCTCGCCTTTATGTGTCCTTCTCGGATAGCGTCATTTAAAGAACGAGGGTCAGCACAACGTTAAAAAAAAAAAAAAAACGGTAAAAAAACTGGAGCCTGCCGAAGATGAGGCCATTACGGCTCGCCTTTATGTGTCCTTCTCGGATAGCGTCATTTAAAGAACGAGGTCAGCACAACGTAAAAAAAAAAAAAACCAGAGAAAAAACCGAAAAAAACCGGAGGAGCCTGCCGAAGATGAGGCCATTACGGCTCGCCTTTATGTGTCCTTCTCGGGATAGCGTCATTTAAAGAACGAAGGTCAGCACAACGTAAAAAAAAAAAAAAAAAAAAATGAGAAAAAACCGGAAAAAAAAAACTGAGGAGCCTGCCGAAGATGAGGCCATTACGACTCGCCTTTATGTGTCCTTCTCGGATAGCGTCATTTAAAGAACGAGGGTCAGCACGTAAAAAAAAAAAAAAAAAAAAAAAAAAAAGAGAAAAAATCCGAAAAAAACCGGAGGAGCCTGCCGAAGATGAGGCATTACGGCTCGCCTTTATGTGTCCTTCTCGGGATAGCGTCATTTAAAGAACGATGGTCAGCACAACGTTAAAAAAAAAAACGGTAAAAAAACTGGAGCCTGCCGAAGATGAGGCCATTACGACTCGCCTTTATGTGTCCTCCTCGAGATAGCGTCATTTAAAGAACGAGGGTCAGCACAACGTAAAAAAAAAAAAAAAAAAACCGGAAAAAATCCGAAAAACCGGAGGAGCCTGCCGAAGATGAGGCCATTACGGCTCGCCTTTATGTGTCCTTCTCGGGATAGCGTCATTTAAAGAACGATGGTCAGCACAACGTTAAAAAAAAACCGGTAAAAAAACTGGAGGAGGCTGCCGAAGATGAGGCCATTACGGCTCGCCTTTATGTGTCCTTCTCGGGATATCGTCATTTAAAGAACGATGGTCAGCACAACGTAAAAAAAAAAAAAAAAACCGAGAAAAAAATCCGAAAAAAACCGGAGGAGCCTGCGAAGATGAGGCCATTACGGGTCGCCTTTATGTGTCCTTCTCGGGATAGCGTCATTTAAAGAACGATGGTCAGCACAACGTTAAAAAAAAAAATGGTAAAAAAACTGGAGCCTGCCGAAGATGAGGCCATTACGACTCGCCTTTATGTGTCCTCTCGAGATAGCGTCATTTAAAGAACGAGGGTCAGCACAACGTAAAAAAAAAAAAAAAAACCCATAAAAAAAATCCGAAAAAAAACCGGAGGAGCCTGCCGAAGATGAGGCCATTACGGCTCGCCTTTATGTGTCCTTCTCGGGATAGCGTCATTTAAAGAACGATGGTCAGCACAACGTAAAAAAAAAAAAACCGAAAAAATGGAGGAGCCTGCCGAAGATGAGGCCATTACGGCTCGCCTTTATGTGTCCTTCTCGGGATAGCGTCATTTAAAGAAGATGGTCAGACAACGTAAAAAAAAAAAAAAAACTGGGAGCCTGCCGAAGATGAGGCCATTACGGCTCGCCTTTATGTGTCCTTCTCGGGATAGCGTCATTTAAAGAACGAGGTCAGCACAACGTAAAAAAAAAAAAAAAAAAAAAAAGAAAAAAAAAAAAACCGAGGAGCCTGCCGAAGATGAGGCCATTACGGCTCGCCTTTATGTGTCCTTCTCGGGATAGCGTCATTTAAAGAACGAGGGTCAGCACAACGTAAAAAAAAAAAACCGGTAAAAAAACCGGAGGAGCCTGCCGAAGATGAGGCCATTACGGCTCGCCTTTATGTGTCCTTCTCGATAGCGTCATTTAAAGAACGAGGTCAGCACAACGTTAAAAAAAAACGGAAAAAAACCGGAGCCTGCCGAAGATGAGGCCATTACGGCTCGCCTTTATGTGTCCTTCTCGGGATAGCGTCATTTAAAGAACGAGGTCAGCACAACGTAAAAAAAAAAAAAAAAAAATAAAAAAAAAAAAAAAAACCGGAGGAGCCTGCCGAAGATGAGGCCATTACGGCTCGCCTTTATGTGTCCTTCTCGGGATAGCGTCATTTAAAGAACGATGGTCAGCACAACGTAAAAAAAAAAAAGAAAAAAATGGAGGAGCCTGCCGAAGATGAGGCCATTACGGCTCGCCTTTATGTCCTTCTCGGGATAGCGTCATTTAAAGAACGATGGTCAGCACAACGTAAAAAAAAAAAAAAAAAAAAAAAACGGAAAAAAACCGGAGGAGCCTGCCGAAGATGAGGCCATTACGGCTCGCCTTTATGTGTCCTTCTCGGGATAGCGTCATTTAAAGAACGATGGTCAGCACAACGTAAAAAAAAAAAAACGGTAAAAAAACCGGAGCCTGCCGAAGATGAGGCCATTACGACTCGCCTTTATGTGTCCTTCTCGGGATAGCGTCATTTAAAGAACGAGGTCAGCACAACGTAAAAAAAAAAAAAGAAAAAAAAAAACCGGAGGAGCCTGCCGAAGATGAGGCCATTACGGCTCGCCTTTATGTGTCCTTCTCGGATAGCGTCATTTAAAGAACGAGGTCAGCACAACGTAAAAAAAAAAAAAAAAAAAAAAAAAAAAGGAAAAAACTGGAGGAGCCTGCCGAAGATGAGGCCATTACGGCTCGCCTTTATGTGTCCTTCTCGGGATAGCGTCATTTAAAGAACGAGGTCAGCACAACGTAAAAAAAAAAAAAAAAAAAAAAATCAGAGAAAAAACCGGAGAGGAGCCTGCCGAAGATGAGGCCATTACGGCTCGCCTTTATGTGTCCTTCTCGGGATAGCGTCATTTAAAGAACGATGGTCAGCACAACGTAAAAAAAAAAAAAAACCGAAAAAATCGGAAAAAAACCGGAGGAGCCTGCCGAAGATGAGGCCATTACGGCTCGCCTTTATGTGTCCTTCTCGGGATAGCGTCATTTAAAGAACGAGGTCAGCACAACGTTAAAAAAAAAAATGTAAAAAAACCGGAGCCTGCCGAAGATGAGGCCATTACGGCTCGCCTTTATGTGTCCTTCTCGGGATAGCGTCATTTAAAGAACGAGGGTCAGCACAACGTAAAAAAAAAAAAAAAAAAAAACGGAAAAAAAACCGAGGAGCCTGCCGAAGATGAGGCCATTACGGCTCGCCTTTATGTGTCCTTCTCGGATAGCGTCATTTAAAGAACGAGGTCAGCACAACGTAAAAAAAAAAAAACGGTAAAAAAATGGAGGAGCCTGCCGAAGATGAGGCCATTACGGCTCGCCTTTATGTGTCCTTCTCGGGATAGCGTCATTTAAAGAACGATGGTCAGCACAACGTAAAAAAAAAAAAAAAACGAAAAAAACGGAGGAGCCTGCCGAAGATGAGGCCATTACGGCTCGCCTTTATGTGTCCTTCTCGGATAGCGTCATTTAAAGAACGAGGTCAGCACAACGTAAAAAAAAAAAAAATCCGAGAAAAAAAAAAAAACGAGAGAGCCTGCCGAAAGATGAGGCCATTACGCTCGCCTTTATGTGTCCTTCTCGGGATAGCGTCATTTAAAGAACGAGGGTCAGCACAACGTAAAAAAAAAAAAAAAACGGAGAAAAAAGAAAAAAACGGAGGAGCCTGCCGAAGATGAGGCCATTACGGCTCGCCTTTATGTGTCCTTCTCGGATAGCGTCATTTAAAGAACGAGGTCAGCACAACGTAAAAAAAAAAACGGAAAAAAACCGGAGCCTGCCGAAGATGAGGCCATTACGGCTCGCCTTTATGTGTCCTCCTCGGATAGCGTCATTTAAAGAACGAGGGTCAGCACAACGTAAAAAAAAAAAAACAAAAAAAAAAAAAAAAAAAAACCGGAGGAGCCTGCCGAAGATGAGGCCATTACGGCTCGCCTTTATGTGTCCTTCTCGGGATAGCGTCATTTAAAGAACGATGGTCAGCACAACGTTAAAAAAAAAAAACGTAAAAAAACTGGAGCCTGCCGAAGATGAGGCCATTACGGCTCGCCTTTGTGTCCTTCTCGGGATAGCATTTAAAGAACGAGGTCAGCACAACGTAAAAAAAAAAAAAAGAAAAAACCGGAAAAAAACCGGAGGAGCCTGCCGAAGATGAGGCCATTACGGCTCGCCTTTATGTGTCCTCTCGGATAGCGTCATTTAAAGAACGATGGTCAGCACAACGTTAAAAAAAAAAAACCGGAAAAAAACCGGAGCCTGCCGAAGATGAGGCCATTACGGCTCGCCTTTATGTGTCCTTCTCGGGATAGCGTCATTTAAAGAACGATGGTCAGCACAACGTAAAAAAAAAAAAAGGAGAAAAAAAAAAAACCGGAGGAGCCTGCCGAAGATGAGGCCATTACGGCTCGCCTTTATGTGTCCTTCTCGGGATAGCGTCATTTAAAGAACGAGGGTCAGCACAACGTAAAAAAAAAAAAAAAAAAAACCGGAAAAAACCGGAGCCTGCCGAAGATGAGGCCATTACGGCTCGCCTTTATGTGTCCTTCTCGGGATAGCGTCATTTAAAGAACGAGGTCAGCACAACGTTAAAAAAAAGAGAAAAACCGAAAAAAAACCGGAGGAGCCTGCCGAAGATGAGGCCATTACGGCTCGCCTTTATGTGTCCTCTCGGATAGCGTCATTTAAAGAACGAGGTCAGCACAACGTAAAAAAAAAAAAAAACGAAAAAAAAAAAACCGGAGGAGCCTGCCGAAGATGAGGCCATTACGGCGCCTTTATGTGTCCTTCTCGGATAGCGTCATTTAAAGAACGATGGTCAGCACAACGTAAAAAAAAAAGGAAAAAAACTGGAGGAGCCTGCCGAAGATGAGGCCATTACGACTCGCCTTTATGTGTCCTCTCGAGATAGCGTCATTTAAAGAACGAGGGTCAGCACAACGTAAAAAAAAAAAAAAAAAAAACCCAAAAAAAAAAATCCGAAAAAAACCGGAGGAGCCTGCCGAAGATGAGGCCATTACTCGCCTTTATGTGTCCTTCTCGGGATAGCGTCATTTAAAGAACGATGGTCAGCACAACGTTAAAAAAAAAAACCGGTAAAAAAATGGAGGAGGCCTGCCGAAGATGAGGCCATTACGGCTCGCCTTTATGTGTCCTTCTCGGGATAGCGTCATTTAAAGAACGATGGTCAGCACAACGTAAAAAAAAAAAAAAAAAGAAAAACCGGAGGAGCCTGCCGAAGATGAGGGCCATTACGGCTCGCCTTTATGTGTCCTTCTCGGGATAGCGTCATTTAAAGAACGAGGTCAGCACAACGTAAAAAAAAAAAAAAAAAAAAAAAAAAACGAGAAAAAAAAAAAAACCGAGAGCCTGCCGAAGATGAGGCCATTACGGCTCGCCTTTATGTGTCCTTCTCGGGATAGCGTCATTTAAAGAACGAGGGTCAGCACAACGTAAAAAAAAAAAAAAAAACGAGAAAAAATCGAAAAAAAAGGAGGAGCCTGCCGAAGATGAGGCCATTACGGCTCGCCTTTAGTGTCCTTCTCGGGATAGCGTCATTTAAAGAACGATGGTCAGCACAACGTTAAAAAAAAAACGGAAAAAAAACCGGAGCCTGCCGAAGATGAGGCCATTACGGCTCGCCTTTATGTGTCCTTCTCGGATAGCGTCATTTAAAGAACGAGGGTCACAACGTAAAAAAAAAAAAAAAAAAAAAAAAAAAAAAACGGAGGAGCCTGCCGAAGATGAGGCCATTACGGCTCGCCTTTATGTGTCCTTCTCGGGATAGCGTCATTTAAAGAACGATGGTCAGCACAACGTTAAAAAAAAAAAACGTAAAAAAAGGAGGAGCCTGCCGAAGATGAGGCCATTACGGCTCGCCTTTATGTGTCCTTCTCGGGATATCGTCATTAAAGAACGAGGTCAGCACAACGTAAAAAAAAAAAAAAGAGAAAAAATCCGGAAAAAAACGGAGGAGCCTGCCGAAGATGAGGCCATTACGGGTCGCCTTTATGTGTCCTTCTCGGGATAGCGTCATTTAAAGAACGATGGTCAGCACAACGTAAAAAAAAAAACGGTAAAAAAACCGGAGCCTGCCGAAGATGAGGCCATTACGACTCGCCTTTATGTGTCCTCTCGGGATAGCGTCATTTAAAGAACGAGGTCAGCACAACGTAAAAAAAAAAAAAAAAAAAGAAAAAAAAAAAAAAACCGGAGGAGCTGCCGAAGATGAGGCCATTACGGCTCGCCTTTATGTGTCTTCTCGGGATAGCGTCATTTAAAGAACGAGGGTCAGCACAACAAAAAAAAAAAAAAAAAAAAAAAAAAAAGGAGGAGCCTGCCGAAGATGAGGCCATTACGGCTCGCCTTTATGTGTCCTTCTCGGATAGCGTCATTTAAAGAACGATGGTCAGCACAACGTAAAAAAAAAAAAAAAAAAAAAAAAAGAGAAAAAACCGGAGGGAGCCTGCCGAAGATGAGGCCATTACGACTCGCCTTTATGTGTCCTCTCGGATAGCGTCATTTAAAGAACGAGGTCAGCACAACGTAAAAAAAAAAAAAAAAATAAAAAAAAACCGGAAAAAAACCGAGGAGCCTGCCGAAGATGAGGCCATTACGGCTCGCCTTTATGTGTCCTTCTCGGGATAGCGTCATTTAAAGAACGATGGTCAGCACAACGTTAAAAAAAAAACGGTAAAAAAATGGAGGAGCCTGCCGAAGATGAGGCCATTACGGCTCGCCTTTATGTGTCCTTCTCGGGATAGCGTCATTTAAAGAACGAGGTCAGCACAACGTAAAAAAAAAAAAAAAATAGAAAAAACCGAAAAAAAAACCGGAGGAGCCTGCCGAAGATGAGGCCATTACGCTCGCCTTTATGTGTCCTTCTCGGGATAGCGTCATTTAAAGAACGATGGTCAGCACAACGTTAAAAAAAAACGAAAAAAACCGGAGGAGCCTGCCGAAGATGAGGCCATTACGGCTCGCCTTTATGTGTCCTTCTCGGGATAGCGTCATTTAAAGAACGAGGTCAGCACAACGTAAAAAAAAAAAAAAAAAAAGGAGGAGCCTGCCGAAGATGAGGCCATTACGGCTCGCCTTTATGTGTCCTTCTCGGGATAGCGTCATTTAAAGAACGAGGTCAGCACAACGTAAAAAAAAAAAAAAAAAAAAAACGGAAAAAACCGGAGGAGCCTGCCGAAGATGAGGCCATTACGTCGCCTTTATGTGTCCTTCTCGGATAGCGTCATTTAAAGAACGAGGTCAGCACAACGTAAAAAAAAAAAACGAAAAAAACCGGAGCCTGCCGAAGATGAGGCCATTACGGCTCGCCTTTATGTGTCCTCTCGGATAGCGTCATTTAAAGAACGAGGGTCAGCACAACGTAAAAAAAAAAAAAAAAAAAATAAAAAAAAGGAGGAGCCTGCCGAAGATGAGGCCATTACGGCTCGCCTTTATGTGTCCTTCTCGGGCGTCATTTAAAGAACGAGGTCAGCACAACGTAAAAAAAAAAAAACGAAAAAAAAAAACCGGAGCCTGCCGAAGATGAGGCCATTACGGCTCGCCTTTATGTGTCCTTCTCGGGATAGCGTCATTTAAAGAACGATGGTCAGCACAACGTAAAAAAAAAAACCGGTAAAAAAACCGGAGGCCTGCCGAAGATGAGGCCATTACGGCTCGCCTTTATGTGTCCTTCTCGGGATAGCGTCATTTAAAGAACGAGGTCAGCACAACGTAAAAAAAAAAAAAAAAGAAAAAATAAAAAAACCGGAGGAGCCTGCCGAAGATGAGGCCATTACGGCTCGCCTTTATGTGTCCTTCTCGGGATAGCGTCATTTAAAGAACGAGGTCAGCACAACGTAAAAAAAAAAAAAAAAAACGGAAAAAAACCGGAGCCTGCCGAAGATGAGGCCATTACGGCTCGCCTTTATGTGTCCTTCTCGGGATAGCGTCATTTAAAGAACGAGGTCAGCACAACGTAAAAAAAAAAAAAAAAAAAAACGGAAAAAAAGGAGCCTGCCGAAGATGAGGCCATTACGGCTCGCCTTTATGTGTCCTTCTCGGATAGCGTCATTTAAAGAACGAGGTCAGCACAACGTAAAAAAAAAAAACGGAAAAAATAAAAAACCGGAGGAGCCTGCCGAAGATGAGGCCATTACGGCTCGCCTTTATGTGTCCTCTCGGATAGCGTCATTTAAAGAACGAGGTCAGCACAACGTAAAAAAAAAACCGGAAAAAAACCGGAGGAGCCTGCCGAAGATGAGGCCATTACGGCTCGCCTTTATGTGTCCTTCTCGGGATAGCGTCATTTAAAGAACGATGGTCAGCACAACGTAAAAAAAAAGAAAAAAAAAAACCGGAGGAGCCTGCCGAAGATGAGGCCATTACGGCTCGCCTTTATGTGTCCTTCTCGGGATAGCGTCATTTAAAGAACGATGGTCAGCACAACGTAAAAAAAAAAAAAAACGGAAAAAAACTGGAGGAGCCTGCCGAAGATGAGGCCATTACGGCTCGCCTTTATGTGTCCTTCTCGGATAGCGTCATTTAAAGAACGAGGTCAGCACAACGTAAAAAAAAAAAAAATAAAAAAAAAAACCGGAGCCTGCCGAAGATGAGGCCATTACGGCTCGCCTTTATGTGTCCTTCTCGGATAGCGTCATTTAAAGAACGAGGTCAGCACAACGTAAAAAAAAAACCGGAAAAAAATGGAGGAGCCTGCCGAAGATGAGGCCATTACGGCTCGCCTTTATGTGTCCTTCTCGGGATAGCGTCATTTAAAGAACGAGGTCAGCACAACGTAAAAAAAAAAAGAAAAAAATCCGAAAAAAACCGGAGGAGCCTGCCGAAGATGAGGCCATTACGGCTCGCCTTTATGTGTCCTTCTCGGGATAGCGTCATTTAAAGAACGATGGTCAGCACAACGTAAAAAAAAAAAAAATGGAGCCTGCCGAAGATGAGGCCATTACGGCTCGCCTTTATGTGTCCTCCTCGGATAGCGTCATTTAAAGAACGAGGTCAGCACAACGTAAAAAAAAAAAAAGAAAAAACCGAAAAAAACCGGAGGAGCCTGCCGAAGATGAGGCCATTACGGCTCGCCTTTATGTGTCCTTCTCGGGATAGCGTCATTTAAAGAACGAGGTCAGCACAACGTAAAAAAAAAAAACCGGAGCCTGCCGAAGATGAGGCCATTACGGCTCGCCTTTATGTGTCCTTCTCGGGATAGCGTCATTTAAAGAACGATGGTCAGCACAACGTAAAAAAAAAAAAACGGAAAAAAACCGGAGCCTGCCGAAGATGAGGCCATTACGGCTCGCCTTTATGTGTCCTTCTCGGGATAGCGTCATTTAAAGAACGATGGTCAGCACAACGTAAAAAAAAAAAAAAAAAAAATGGAAAAAAACCGGAGGAGCCTGCCGAAGATGAGGCCATTACGGCTCGCCTTTATGTGTCCTTCTCGGGATAGCGTCATTTAAAGAACGATGGTCAGCACAACGTTAAAAAAAAAACCGGAAAAAAACCGGAGCCTGCCGAAGATGAGGCCATTACGGCTCGCCTTTATGTGTCCTTCTCGGGATAGCGTCATTTAAAGAACGATGGTCAGCACAACGTAAAAAAAAAAAAAAAACCCAGAAAAAACCGGAAAAAAACCGGAGGAGCTGCCGAAGATGAGGCCTAGGGGGGGGGAAAAAAAAAAAAAAAAAAAAAAAAAAAAAAAAAAAAAAAAAAAAAAAAAAAAAAAAAAAAAAAAAAAAAAAAAAAAAAAAAAAAAAAAAAAAAAAAAAAAAAAAAAAAAAAAAAAAAAAAAAAAAAAAAAAAAAAAAAAAAAAAAAAAAAAAAAAACCATAAAAAAATCCGGAAAAAAACCGAAGCAGCTGCCGAAGATGAGGTCATTACGGGTCGCCTTTATGTTCCTTCTGGATTTAGCGTCAATTTAAAGAAATTACAGCACAACGTTAAAAAAAAAAAAAGAAACCCGCGTCAAAAAATTGGGAGGAGGGTGCCGAAGATGAGGCCATTACGCTCCCTTTATGTGTCTTCTCGGATATCATCATTTATAGAATATGTCACACAACGTCAAAAAAAAAACCCAGAGAAAAAATCCGAAAAAAACCGGAGGAGCCTGCCGAATAGGCCATTACGGGTCGCCTTAATGTGTCCTTCTCGGGATAGCGTCATTAAAAACATAGTCACACAACGTAAAAAAAAAAACAGTAAAAAAATGGAGCCTGCCGAGATGAGGCCATTACGCTCGCCTTTATTTCTCTCGGGATAGCGTATTTAAAAGAACGGGGTCAGCACAACGTAAAAAAAAAACCCTTAGAAAAAATCCGAAAAAAAACCGAGGAGCCTGCGAAGATGAGGCCATTTACGGCTCGCCTTTATGTTCCTTCTCGGGATAACGTCATTAAAGAACGATGGTCAGCACAACGTTAAAAAAAAAACGAGGGAAAAAAAAAAACTGGAGGAGCTGCCGAAGATGAGGCCATTACGGCTCGCCTTTATGTGTCCTTCTCGGGATAATCGTCATTTAAAGAACGATGGTCAGCACAACGTTAAAAAAAACGAGAAAAAATCCGAAAAAAACCGGAGGAGCCTGCCGAAGATGAGGCCATTACGGTCGCCTTTATGTGTCCTTCTCGGGATAGCGTCATTTAAAGAACGATGGTCAGCACAACGTTAAAAAAAAACGAGAAAAAAACTGGAAGCCTGCCGAAGATGAGGCCATTATGACTCGCCTTTATGTTCCTCCTCGGATAGCGTCATTTAAGAACGAGGGGTCAGCACAACGTAAAAAAAAAAAAAAAAAAAAAAAAAAAAAACCGAGGAGCCTGCCGTCATTAGGCTCCCTTTATGTGTCCTCTCGGGATAGTGTCTTTAAAGAACGAGGGTCAGCACAACGTAAAAAAAAAAAAATAAAAAAAAAAAGACCGGAGGGCCTGCCGAAGATGTGGCCATTACGGCTCGCCTTTATGTGTCCTTCTCGGGATAGCTCATTTAAAGAACGAGGGTCAGCACAACGTAAAAAAAAAAAAAAAAAAAAAAAAAAAATAAAAAAAAGAAAAAAACCGAAAAAAACCGAGAGGAGCCTGCCGAAGATGAGGCCATTACGGCTCGCCTTTATGTGTCTTTCTCGGGATAGCATCATTTAAAGAACGAGGGTCAGCACAACGTAAAAAAAAAAAAAAATAAAAAAAAAAAAAAACCCAAGAAAAAATCCGGAAAAAAACCGGAGGAGCCTGCCGAAGATGAGGCATTACGGGTCGCCTTTATGTGTCCTTCTCGGATAGCGTCATTTAAAGAACGAGGGTCAGCACAACGTTAAAAAAAAAAAAAAAAAAAAAAACCCATAGAAAAAACCGAAAAACAACCGGGAGCCTGCCGAAGATGAGGCCATTACGCTCGCCTTTATGTGTCCTTCTCGGCATAGTGTCATTAAAGAACGAAGGTCAGCACACCGTTAAAAAAAAAAAAAAAGACCCAGAGAAAAAAAAAACCAGGAGGAGCCTGCCGAAGATGAGGCCATTACGGCCGCCTTTATTGTCCTTCTCAGGATAGCGTCATTTAAAGAACGAAGGGTCAGCACAACGTAAAAAAAAAAAATAAAAATAAAATAAAAAACATAGAAAAAAACCAGAAAAAAACTAGAGGAGCCTGCCAAAGATGAGGCCATTACGACTCACCTTTATGTGTCTTCTCGGGATAGCATCATTTAAAGAACGAGGGTCAGCACAACGTAAAAAAAAAAAAAAAAAAAACCCAGAGAAAAAATCCGAAAAAAAAACCGGAGGAGCCTGCCGATGATGAGGCCATTACGACTCGCCTTTATGTGTCCTCCTCGGGATAGCGTCATTTAAAGAACGAGGATCAGCACAACGTAAAAAAAAAAAAACGCAGAGAAAAAAATCCGAAAAAAATGGAAGAAGCCTGCCGAAGATGAGGCCATTACAGCTCACCTTTATGTGTCCTTCTCGGGATAGCGTCATTTAAAGAATGAGGGTCAGCACAACATAAAAGAAAAAAAAGAAAAAAAAACGGAAAAAGAACGGAGGTGCTGCAAAGATTGGCCATTACGGCTCGCCTTTATGTGTCCTTCTCGGGATTGCTTCATTAAAGAACGATGGTAGCACACGTTAAAAAAAATAAAAATAAGAAAAATAAAAAAAAAATAAAAAAATAGAAAAAACCGAAAAAAACTAGAGGAGCCTGCCAAAGATGAGGGGCCATTACGACTCACCTTTATGTGTCTTTCTCGGGATAGCATCATTTAAAGAACGAGGGTCAGCACAACGTAAAAAAAAAATAAATAAAATAAAATAAAAATAAAAATAAAAAAACCCAGAGAAAAAATCCGGAAAAAAACCGGAGGAGCCTGCCGAAGATGAGGCCATTACGGGTCGCCTCATGTGTCCTTCTCGGATAGCGTCATTTAAAGAACGATGGTCACACAACGTAAAAAAAAAAACAGTAAAAAAAACTGGAGCCTGCCGAAGATGAGGCCATTACGACTCGCCTTTATTGTCCTCCTCGGGGGATAGCGTCATTTAAAGACGAGGGTCAGCACAACATAAAAAAAAAAAAAAAACCCAGAGAAAAAATCCGGAAAAAAACCGGAGGAGCCTGCCGAAGATGAGGCCATTACGGGTCGCCTTTATGTGTCCTTCTCGGATAGCGTCATTAAAGAACGATGGTCAGCACAACGTTAAAAAAAAACGGTAAAAAAACCGGAGCCTGCCGAAGATGAGGCCATTACGACTCGCCTTTATGTGTCCTCCTCGAGATAGCGTCATTTAAAGAACGAGGGTCAGCACAACGTAAAAAAAAAAAAAAAAAAAAAAAAAAAAAAAAAAAAAAAAAAAAAAAAAAAAAAAAAAAAAAAAAAAAACCATAAAAAAATCCGAAAAAAAAACCGAAGCAGCCTGCCGAAGATGAGGCCATTACGGCTCGCCTTTATGTGTCCTTCTCAGGGATAGCGTCATTTAAAGAACGATGGTCAGCACAACGTTAAAAAAAAAAAGAAACCGCGTCAAAAAAATTGGAGGAGGCTGCCGAAGATGAGGCCATTACGGCTCGCCTTTATGTGTCCTTCTCGGGATATCATCATTTATAGAATGATGGTCAGCACAACGTCAAAAAAAAAAAACCAGAGAAAAAATCCGGAAAAAAACCGGAGGAGCCTGCCGAAGATGAGGCCATTACGGGTCGCCTTAATGTGTCCTTCTCGGGATAGCGTCATTTAAAGAACGATAGTCAGCCAACGTTAAAAAAAAAAACAGTAAAAAAATGGAGCCTGCCGAAGATGAGGCCATTACGACTCGCCTTTATTTGTCCTCCTCGGATAGCGTCATTTAAAGAACGAGGGTCAGACAACGTAAAAAAAAAAAAACCCTTAGAAAAAATCCGAAAAAAAAACCGGAGGAGCCTGCCGAAGATGAGGCCATTACGGCTCGCCTTTATGTGTCCTTCTCGGGATAACGTCATTTAAAGAACGATGGTCAGCACAACGTTAAAAAAAAAACGGGAAAAAAAAACTGGAGAGGCTGCCGAAGATGAGGCCATTACGGCTCGCCTTTATGTGTCCTTCTCGGATATCGTCATTAAAGAACGATGGTCAGCACAACGTAAAAAAAAACGAGAGAAAAAATCCGAATAAAAACCGGAGGAGCCTGCCGAAGATGAGGCCATTACGGGTCGCCTTTATGTGTCCTTCTCGGGATAGCGTCATTTAAAGAACGATGGTCAGCACAACGTTAAAAAAAAAAACGGTAAAAAAACTGGAGCCTGCGAAGATGAGGCCATTATGACTCGCCTTTATGTGTCCTCCTCGGGATAGCGTCATTTAAAGAACGAGGGTCAGCACAACGTAAAAAAAAAACAGAGAAAAAACCGAAAAAAAACCGGAGGAGCCTGCGAAGATGAGGCCATTAGGCTCGCCTTTATGTGTCCTCCTCGGGATAGTGTCTTTAAAGAACGAGGTCAGCACAACGTAAAAAAAAAAAAAAAAAAAAAAAGGAAAAAAAGACCGGAGGAGCCTGCCGAAGATGTGGCCATTACGGCTCGCCTTTATGTGTCCTTCTCGGATAGCGTCATTAAAGAACGAAGGTCAGCACAACGTAAAAAAAATAAAAATAAAAAAAATAAAAATAAAAATAAAAAAACATAGAAAAAAACCGAAAAAAACTAGAGGAGCCTGCCAAAGATGAGGCCATTACGACTCACCTTTATGTGTCTTTCTCGGGATAGCATCATTTAAAGAACGAGGGTCAGCACAACGTAAAAAAAAAAATAAAAAATAAAAATAAAAATAAAAAACCCAGAGAAAAAATCCGGAAAAAACCGGAGGAGCCTGCCGAAGATGAGGCTATTACGGGTCGCCTTTATGTGTCCTTCTCGGGATAGCGTCATTTAAAGAACGAGGGTCAGCACAACGTTAAAAAAAAAAAAAAAAAAAAAACCCATAGAAAAAATCCGAAAAAACAACCGGAGGAGCCTGCCGAAGATGAGGCCATTACGGCTCGCCTTTATGTGTCCTTCTCGGCATAGTGTCATTTAAAGAACGAAGGTCAGCACAACGTTAAAAAAAAAAAAAGACCAGAGAAAAAACCGGAGGAGCCTGCCGAAGATGAGGCCATTACGGCTCGCCTTTATATGTCCTTCTCAGGATAGCGTCATTTAAAGAACGAAGGTCAGCACAACGTAAAAAAATAAAATAAAAATAAAAATAAAAAAACATAGAAAAAAAACCAGAAAAAAACTAGAGGAGCCTGCCAAAGATGAGGCCATTACGACTCACCTTTATGTGTCTTTCTCGGGATAGCATCATTTAAAGAACGAGGGTCAGCACAACGTAAAAAAAAAAAAAAAAAACCCAGAGAAAAAATCCGGAAAAAAAAACCGGAGGAGCCTGCCGATGATGAGGCCATTACGACTCGCCTTTATGTGTCCTCCTCGGGATAGCGTCATTTAAAGAACGAGGTCAGCACAACGTAAAAAAAAAAAAAACGCAGAAAAAAACCGAAAAAAATGGAGGAAGCCTGCCAAGATGAGGCCATTACGCTCACCTTTATGTGTCCTTCTCGGGATAGCGTCATTAAAGAATGAGGGTCAGCACAACATAAAAAAAAAAAAAAGAAAAAAAAAAAAAAAAAAAAAAAAAAAACGAAAAAAACGGAGGAGCCTGCCAAGATGTGGCCATTACGGCTCGCCTTTATGTGTCCTTCTCGGGATTGCGTCATTTAAAGAACGATGGTCAGCACAACGTTAAAAAAAAAAAAAATAAGAAAAATAAAAATAAAAAAAAAAACATAGAAAAAACCGAAAAAAAAACTAGAGGAGCCTGCCAAAGATGAGGCCATTACGACTCACCTTTATGTGTCTTCTCGGGATAGCTCATTTAAAGAACGAGGGTCAGCACAACGTAAAAAAAAAATAAATAAAAAAAAAATAAAAATAAAAACCAGAAAAAATCCGAAAAACCGGAGGAGCCTGCCGAAGATGAGGCATTACGGGTCGCCTTTATGTGTCCTTCTCGGGATAGCGTCATTTAAAGAACGAGGGTCAGCACAACGTTAAAAAAAAAAAAACCCAAGAAAAATCGAAAAAAAACCGGAGGAGCCTGCCGAAGATGAGGCCATTACGGCTCGCCTTTATGTGTCCTTCTCGGATAGGTCATTTAAAGAACGAAGTCAGCACAACGTTAAAAAAAAAAAAAAAAAACAAGAAAAAAACCGGAGGAGCCTGCCGAAGATGAGGCCATTACGGCTCGCTTTATATGTCCTTCTCGGATAGCGTCATTTAAAGAACGAAGGTCAGCACAACGTAAAAAAAAAAAAAAAAAAAATAAAAAAACATAGAAAAAACCAGAAAAAAACTAGAGGAGCCTGCCAAGATGAGGCCATTACGACTCCCTTTATGTGTCTTTCTCGGGATAGCATCATTTAAAGAACGAGGGTCAGCACAACGTAAAAAAAAAAAAAAAAAAAAACCCAGAGAAAAAATCCGGAAAAAAACCGGCGGAGCCTGCCGAAGATGAGGCCATTACGGTCGCCTTTATGTGTCCTTCTCGGGATAGCGTCATTTAAAGAACGAGGGTCAGCACAACGTAAAAAAAAAAAAAAAAAAAAAAAAAAAAAAAAAAAAAGAAAAAACCGAAAAAAAAACCGGAGGAGCCTGCCGAAGATGAGGCCATTACGCTCGCCTTTATGTGTCCTCTCGGATAGCGTCATTTAAAGAACGAGGTCAGCACAACGTAAAAAAAAAAACCAGAGAAAAAACCGAAAAAACGGAGAGCCTGCCGAAGATGAGGCCATTACGCTCCCTTTATGTGTCCTTCTCGGGATAGCGTCATTTAAAGAAGAGGGTCAGCACAACATAAAAAAAAAAAAAAAAAAAAACGAAAAGAACGGAGGCCTGCCGAAGATGGGCCATTACGGCTCGCCTTTATGTGTCCTTCTCGGGATAGCGTCATTTAAAGAACGAGGTCAGCACAACGTAAAAAAATAAAAAAAAAAATAAAAAACCCAGAGAAAAAATCCGGAAAAAAACCGGAGGAGCCTGCGAAGATGAGGCTATTACGGGTCGCCATTATGTGTCCTTCTCGGGATAGCGTCATTTAAAGAACGAGGGTCAGCACAACGTTAAAAAAAAAAAAAAAAAAAACCCCATAGAAAAAATCCGAAAAAACAACCGGAGGAGCCTGCCGAAGATGAGGCCATTACGGCTCGCCTTTATGTGTCCTTCTCGGGATAGCGTCATTTAAAGAACGAAGGTCAGCACAACGTTAAAAAAAAAAAAAACCCAGAGAAAAAAACCGGAGGAGCCTGCCGAAGATGAGGCCATTACGGCTCGCCTTTATATGTCCTTCTCAGGATAGCGTCATTTAAAGAACGAAGGTCAGCACAACGTAAAAAAAAAAAAATAAAAAAAAAAACAAAAAAAACCAGAAAAAAACGAGGAGCCTGCCAAGATGAGGCCATTACGCTCCCTTTATGTGTCTTTCTCGGGATAGCATCATTTAAAGAACGAGGGTCAGCACAACGTTAAAAAAAAAAAAAAAAACCCATAGAAAAATCAGAAAAAAACCGGAGGAGCCTGCCGAAGATGAGGCCATTACGACTCGCCTTTATGTGTCCTCCTCGGGATAGCGTCATTTAAAGAACGAGGATCAGCACAACGTAAAAAAAAAAAAAAAACGCAGAGAAAAAATCCGAAAAAAACTGGAGGAGCCTGCCGAAGATGAGGCCATTACGCTCACCTTTATGTGTCCTTCTCGGGATAGCGTCATTTAAAGAATGAGGGTCAGCACAACATAAAAGAAAAAAAAAAAAAAAAAAACGGAAAAAAACGGAGGGCCTGCCGAAGATGTGGCCATTACGGCTCGCCTTTATGTGTCCTTCTCGGGATAGCGTCATTTAAAGAACGAGGTCAACACAACGTAAAAAAAAAAAATAAAAAAAACAGAGAAAAAACCGGAAAAAAACCAGAGGAGCCTGCCAAAGATGAGGCCATTACGACTCGCCTTTATGTGTCCTCCTCAGGATAGCGTCATTTAAAGAACGAGGGTCAGCACAACGTAAAAAAAAAAATCCAGAAAAAAATACGGAAAAAAACCGGAGGCTCCTGTCGAAGATGAGGCCATTACGGGTCGCCTTTATGTGTCCTTCTCGGATAGCCTCATTTAAAGAACGATGGTCAGCACAACGTTAAAAAAAAAAACGGTAAAAAAACTGGAGCCTGCCGAAGATGAGGCCATTACGACTCGCCTTTATGTGTCCTCCTCGAGATAGCGTCATTTAAAGAACGAGGGTCAGCACAACGTAAAAAAAAAAAAAACCCATAGAAAAAATCCGAAAAAAACCGGAGGAGCCTGCCGAAGATGAGGCCATTACGGCTCGCCTTTATGTGTCCTTCTCGGGATAGCGTCATTTAAAGAATGATGGTCAGCACAACGTTAAAAAAAAAACCGGTAAAAAAACTGGAGGAGGCTGCTGAAGATGAGGCCATTACGGCTCGCCTTTATGTGTCCTTCTCGGGATATCGTCATTTAAAGAACGATGGTCAGCACAACGTAAAAAAAAACGAGAGAAAAAATCCGAAAAAAAACTGGAGGAGAATGCCGAAGATGAGGCCATTACGGGTCGCCTTTATGTGTCCTTCTCGGGATAGCGTCATTTAAAGAACGATGGTCAGCACAACGTTAAAAAAAAAACGGTAAAAAAACTGGAGCCTGCCGAAGATGAGGCCATTACGACTCGCCTTTATGTGTCCTCCTCGGGATAGCGTCATTTAAAGAACGAGGGTTAGCACAACGTAAAAAAAAAAAAACAAAGAAAAAAAACGAAAAAAAACCGGAGGAGCCTGCCGAAGATAAGGCCATTAAGGCTCGCCTTTATGTGTCCTTCTCGGGATAGCGTCATTTAAAGAACGAGGGTCAGCACAACGTAAAAAAAAAAAAAAAAAAAAACCCAGAGAAAAAATCCGGAAAAAAACCGGAGGAGCCTGCCGAGGATGAGGCCATTACGGGTCGCCTTTATGTGTCCTTCTCGGGATAGCGTCATTTAACGAACGATGGTCAGCACAACGTTAAAAAAAAAACGGTATAAAAACTGGAGCCTGCCGAAGATGAGGCAATTACGACTCGCCTTTATGTGTCCTCCTCGGGATAGCGTCATTTAAAGAACGAGGGTCAGCACAACGTAATAAAAAAAAAAAAACCCATAGAAAAAATCCGAAAAAAAAAACCGGAGGAGCCTGCCGAAGATGAGGCCATTACGGCTCGCCTTTATGTGTCCTTCTCGGGATAGCGTCATTTAAAGAACGATGGTCAGGACAACGTTAAAAAAAAAAACCGGTAAAAAAACTGGAGGAGGCTGCCGAAGATGAGGCCATTATGGGTCGCCTTTATGTGTCCTTCTCGGGATAACGTCATTTAAAGAACGATGGTCAGCACAACGTTAAAAAAAAAACGGTAAAAAAACTGGAGCCTGCCGAAGATGAGGCCATTACGACTTGCATTTATGTGTCCTCCTCGAGATAGCGTGATTTAAAGAACGAGGGTTAGCACAACGTAAAAAAAAAAAAAACCATAGAAAAAATCCGAAAAAAAATCGGAGGAGCCTGCCGAAGATGAGGCCATTACGGGTCGCCTTGATGTGTCCTTCTCGGGATAGCGTCATTTAAAGAATGATGGTCAGCACAACGTTAAAAAAAAAAAACGGTAAAAAAACTGGAGCCTGCTGAAGATGAGGCCATTACGACTCGCCTTTATGTGTCCTCCTCGAGATAGCGTCATTTAAAGAACGAGGGTCAGCACAACGTAAAAAAAAAAAAAAAATACCCATAAAAAAAATCCGAAAAAAAACCGAAGTAGCCTGCCGAAGATGAGGCCATTACGGCTCGCCTTTATGTGTCCTTCTCCGGATAGCGTCATTTAAAGAACGATGGTCAGCACAACGTTAAAAAAAAAGAAACCGGTAAAAAAATTGGAGGAGGCTGCCGAAGATGAGGACATTACGGCTCGCCTTTATGTGTCCTTCTCGGGATATCGTCATTTAAAGAATGATGGTTAGCACAACGTAAAAAAAAAAAAAATCCAGAGAAAAAATCCGGAAAAAAACCGGAGGAGCCTGCCGAAGATGAGGCCATTACGGGTCGCCTTTATGTGTCCTTCTCGGGATAGTGTCATTTAAAGAACGATGGTCAGCACAACGTTAAAAAAAAAACCGGTAAAAAAACTGGAGGAGGCTGCTGGTGCACGAAATTGTGTTCCACGTTCTTTGTACTTGTGTGTGATTAACAATATATAATTGTATTGAATCCTCATTGTGGCTCTATGTGTGGACACAACTCCGTTCAACTAACCAGCAAGTGCACTGGGTCGTCCAAGTAATACCTTACGTGAGTAAGGGTCGAATCCCACGGAGATTGTTGGTATGAAGCAAGCTATGGTCACCTTGCAATTCTCAGTCAGGCGGATTTAAACATGATACTTTATTAGATTAAAATAAACAATAAAAGGGATAGAGATACTTATGTAGATTCATTGGCAGGGATTTCAGATAAGCGAATGGAGATGCTTTTCGTTCCTCTGAACCTCTGCTTTCCTACTATCTTCATCCAATCAGTCTTACTCCTTTCCATGGCTGGCTGTATGCAAGGGCATCACCGTTGTCAGTGGCTACATCCCCTCCTCTCAGTGAATCATATGCTCACGCACCCTGTCACGGCACGGCTATTCATCTGTTGGTTCTCGATCATGCTGGAATAGGATTCACCCTCCTTTTGCGTCTGTCACTAACGCCCAACAATCGCGAGTTTGAAGCTCGTCACAGTCATTCAATCATTGAATCCTACTCGGAATACCACAGACAAGGTTTAGACTTTCCGGATTCTCTTGAATGCCGCCATCATTCTAGCTTACGCCACGAAGATTCTGGTTAGGAGATCTAAGAGATACTCATTCTAGCTTATTTCATGTAGAACAGAAGTGTTTGTCAGGCACGTGTTCGTAGGGGAGATGGTGATGAGCGTCACACATAATCATCACCTTCATCACGTTCTTGGGTGCGAATGGATATCTTAGAAGCGAAATAAGATGAATTGAATAGAAAACAGTAGTACTTTCATTAATCTTTGAGGAACAGCAGAGCTCCACACCTTAATCTATGGAGTGTAGAAACTCTACCGTTGAAAATACATAAGTGAAGGTCCAGGCATGGCCGAGATGGCCAGCCCCCTAAAACGTGATCAAAGGATCATAAGGGAATCCAAAGATCCAAAGATGGTCAAAAAGACTAGTAAAAGGTCCTATTTATAATAAACTAGCCACTAGGGTTTACATGAGTAAGTAATTGATGCATAAATCCACTTCCTGGGCCCACTTGGTGTGTGTTTGGGCTGAGCTTAAGTGTAGCACGTGCAGAGGCCATTTGTGGAGTTGAACGCCAGTTTCTGTGCCAGTTTGGGCGTTCAACTCTGGTTTTGGATCCTTTTCTGGCGCTGGACGCCAGATTTGGGCAGAAGGCTGGCGTTGAATGCCAGTTTACGTCGTCAATTCTTGGCCAAAGTATGGACTATTATATATTGCTGGAAAGCCCTGGATGTCTACTTTCCAACGCAATTGGAAGCGCGCCATTTTGAGTTCTGTAGCTCCAGAAAATCTACTTTGAGTGCAGGGAGGTCAGAATCCAACAGCATCAGCAGTCCTTTTTCATCCTCTGAATCTGATTTCTGCTCAAGTCCCTCAATTTCAGCCAGAAAATACCTGAAATCATAGAAAAACACACAAACTCATAGTAAAGTCCAGAAATGTGAATTTAACATAAAAACTAATGAAAACATCCCTAAAAGTAACTAAATCCTACTAAAAACATACTAAAAACAATGTCAAAAAGCGTATAAATTATCCGCTCATCACAACACCAAACTTAAATTGTTGCTTGTCCCCAAGCAACTAAAAATCAAAATAGGATAAAAAGAAGAGAATATACTATAAATTCCAAACTATCAATGAAACAGAGCTTCAATCATATGAGCGGGACTTATAGCTTTTTGCCTCTTGAATAGTTTTGGCATCTCACTTTATCCATTGAGGTTCAGAATGATTGGCATCTATAGGAACTTCAGATTTCGAATAGTGTTATTGACTCTCTTAGTTCAGTATGATGATTCTTGAACACAGCTTCTTTATGAGTCTTGGCCGTGGCCCTAAGCACTTTGTTTTCCAGTATTACCACCGGATACATAAATGCCACAGACACATAATTGGGTGAACCTTTTCAGATTGTGACTCAGCTTTGCTAAAGTCCCCAATTAGAGGTGTCCAGGGTTCTTAAGCACACTCTTTGTTTTTTTGCTTTGGACCTTGACTTTAACCGCTCAGTCTTAAGTTTTCACTTGACACCTACACGCCACAAGCACATGGTTAGGGACAGCTTGGTTTAGCCGCTAAGACCAGGATTTTATTCCTTTAGTCCCTCCTATCCACTGATGCTCAAAGCCTTGGGATCCTTTTTATTTGCCCTTGCCTTTTGGTTTTAAGGGTTATTGGCTTTTTCTGCTTGCTTTTTCTTTTTCTTTCTATCTTTTTTTTTTCGCCTATTTTTTTATATTATATTTTTTTTCTGCAAGCTTTGTTTTTTTTTTTTTGCTGCTTTTTCTTGCTTCAAGAATCATTTCTATGATTTTTCAGATTATCAAATAACATGTCTCCTAGTCATCATTCTTTCAAGAGCCAACATATTTAACATTCTTAAACAACAACTTCAAAAGACATATGCACTGTTCAAGCATACATTCAGAAAACAAGAAGCATTATCACCACATCAATATAATTAAACTAAGTTCAAGGATAAATTCAAAACTCATGTACTTCTTGTTCTTTTGAATTAAAACAGTTTTCATTTAAGAGAGGTGATGGATTCATAGGACATTTATAACTTTAAGACAAAGTTACTAACTACTAATGATCATGTAGTGAAGACACAAACATGGATAAGCACATAACATAGAAAACGAAAAACAGAAAAAGTAAGAGCAAAGAATGAATCCACCTTAGTGATGATGCCGTTTCAATGATGTTCTTGGGCTCTTCTATGTCTCTTCCTTGTCTTTGTTGCTCCTCCTTCATTGCTTTTTAGATCTTCTCTGATTTCATGAAGGATGATGGAGTGCTCTTGATGTTCCACCCTTAGTTGCTTCCAATAATTGTGTGGAAGAAAATGTATCCCCTGAGGTATCTCAGGGATCTCTTGATTTGCAGTCAAATGTTCTTCCACTGAGCTATAGACCCTTGATGGAAGCTTTTGTCTTCCCTTTCCTCTTTCTAGAGGTTTCTCTGGCCTTAGGTGCCATCAATGGTTATGGAAAAAACAAAAAAGCTATGCTTTTACCACACCAAACTTAGAATGTTGCTCGCCCTCGAGGAAAAGAAGAAAGAATGAAGAAGATATGGAGGAGATGGATGGGAGTGTGTATTCGGCCATATGGGTGGGATTGGGTGAGAGAGAGAGAGAGATGTTGAATTTTGAAGGTAGTGGGTGTATGGATGTGAGTGGTAAATGGATAACAGAAGGGATAATCATGAATGGAAAGAGAGATGATGAGGTAGGTGGAGATCCTGTGGGGTCCACAGATCCTGAGATGATCCTGTGGGGTCCACAGATCCTGAGGTGTCAAGGCATTTACATCCCTGCACCAATTTAGGCATGTAAAATGCCCTTGCACACAACTCTGGGCGTTCAGCGCCCCCTTTGCTGCCATTTCTGGCGTTGAACGCCAGAACCATGCTTGTTCTGGGCGTTCAGCGCCAGGATGCTCCCATTCTGGGCGTTCAGCGCCAGAACTATGCTCTGTTCTGGCGTTTGAACGCCAGACAGATGCTCCTCCAGGGTGTGATTTTTCTTCTGCTGTTTTTGATTCCGTTTTCAATTTTTATATTTATTTTGTGACTCCTCATGATCATGAACCTATAAAGACACATAACTAAGAAAAATATAGTTAGATAAATAAACATTGGGTTGCCTCCCAACAAGCGCTTCTTTAATGTCAATAGCTTGACAGTGGGCTCTCATGGAGCCTCACAGATGTGCAGAGCTTTGTTGAAACTCTCCAACACCAAACTTAGAGTTTGGATATGGGATTTCAACACCAAACTTAGAGTTTGGTTGTGGCCTCCCAACACCAAACTTAGAGTTTGACTGTGGGGGCTCTGGTTGACTCTGCTTTGAGAGAAGCTTTTCAAGCTTCCTCTCCATGGTTGCAGAGGGAGATCCTTGAGTTTTGAATACAAGGGAGTTCTCATTCCATTGAAGGACTATTTCACCTCTGTCAACATCAATCACAGCTCTTGCTGTGGCCAGGAAAGGTCTTCCTAGGATGATGGATTCATCTTCTTCCTTTCCAGTATCCAGGACTATGAAATTAGTAGGTATGTAAAGGCCCTCAACCTTTACTAATACATCTTCTACTTGTCCATAAGCCTGTCTTCTTGAGCTGTCTGCCATCTCTAGTGAGATTTTAGCAGCTTGCACCCCATAGATTCCCAGTTTCTCTATTACACAGAGGGGCATGAGGTTTATTCCTGAACCAAGGTCACACAGAGCTTTAAAGATCATGGTGCCTATGGTACAGGGTATTATGAACTTTCCAGGATCCTGTCTCTTCTGAGGCAATGTCAGTTGATCCAGATCACTTAGTTCATTGATGAACAAGGGAGGTTCAACTTCCCAAGCATCAATGCCAAACAATTTGGCATTCAGCTTCATGATTGCACCAAGAAACTTGGCATTTGCTCTTCAGTGACATCCTCATTCTCTTCAGAAGGGGAATACTCATCAGAGCTCATGAAGGGCATAAGGAGGGTCAATGGACTCTCTATGGTCTCTAGATGAGTCTCAGATTCCTTTGGTTCCTCAGAGGGAAGCTCCTTATTGATCACTGGACGTCCCAGGAGGTCTTCCTCCTTGGGATTCACGTCCTCTCCTTTCCTCACAGGTTCGGCCATGGCGCTTATGTCAATGGCCTTGCACTCTCCTTTTGGGTTCTCTTCTGTATTGCTTGGGAGAGTACTAGGAGGGATTTCAGTGATCCTTTTACTCAGCTGGCCCACTTGTGCTTCCAGATTTCTAATGGAAGACCTTGTTTCATTCATGAAACTTACAGTGGCCTTAGATAGATCAGAGACTAGATTTGCTAAATTAGAAGCATTTTGTTCAGAGTTCTCTGTCTGTTGCTGAGTTGATGATGGAAAAGGCTTGCTATTGCTAAACCTGTTTCTTCCACCATTATTAAAGCCTTGTTGGGGCTTTTGATCCTTCCATGAGAAATTTGGATGATTTCTCCATGTTGAGTTATAGGTGTTTCCATAAGGTTCACCTAAGTAATTTACCTCTGCTATTGCAGGGTTCTCAGGATCATAAGCTTCTTTTTCAGGAGAAGCCTCTTGAGTACTGTTGGCTGCAGCTTGCATTCTATGCAGACTCTGAGAGATCATATTGACTTGCTGAGTCAATATTTTATTCTGAGCCAATATGGCATTCAGAGTATCAACCTCAAGAACTCCCTTCTTCATAGGCGTCCCATTACTCACAGGATTCCTTTCAGAAGTGTACATGAACTGGTTATTAGCAACCATGTCAATGAGTTCTTGAGCTTCTGCAGGCGTTTTCTTTAGGTGAATGGATCCACCTGCAGAGGTATCCAATGACATCTTTGATAACTCAGATAAACCATCATAGAATATATCCAGGATGGTCCATTCTGAAAGCATGTCAGAAGGACACTTTTTGGTCAACTGTTTGTATCTTTCCCAAGCTTCATAGAGGGATTCACCTTCTTTCTGTCTGAAGGTTTGAACATCAGCTCTAAGCTTGCTCAGCTTTTGAGGAGGAAAGTACTTGGCTAAGAAAGCCGTGACCAGCTTATCCCAAGAGTTCAGGCTGTCTTTGGGTTGAGAATCCAACCATAATCTAGCTCTGTCTCTTACAGCAAAAGGAAAAAGCATGAGCCTGTAGACTTCAGGATCTACTCCATTAGTCTTAACAGTATCACATATCTGCAAGAATTCAGTTAAGAACTGAAAAGGATCTTCAGATGGAAGTCCATGAAACTTGCAGTTCTGCTGCATCAGAGAAACTAATTGAGGTTTCAGCTCAAAGTTGTTTGCTCCAATGGCAGGAATGGAGATGCTTCTTCCATGTAAACTGGAATTAGGTGCAGTAAAGTCACCAAGCATCTTCCTTACATTATTATTATTTTCGGCTGCCATCTCCTCTGCCTGTTCGAAAATTTCTGAAAGGTTATCTCTGGATTGTTGTATTTTAGCTTCTCTTAATTTTTTCTTCAGAGTTCTTTCAGGTTCTGGATCTGCTTCCACAAGAATGTTCTTATCCTTGCTCCTGCTCATATGACAAGGAAGAATGGACAGAAAAATAATAATAATAATGGAGATCCTTTATACCACAGTATAGGGATCCCTGTGTGAGTGGAAGAAGAGGGGGAGACAAAGAATGTAATATAATGGAAGAAACACAACTGTGAGGATGGAAGGAGGTGAAATGAGATGTTAGGATATGAGTGAATAAATAGAATAGGATGGGGGAGGGATAATTTTCGAAAATTATTTTGAAAAAGAGTTAGTGATTTTTGAAAAATGGTTTTTGAAAAATGTTAGAAATTTTCGAAAAATTTTTTTTGAAATTAAAAATAAAAATAAAAATAATTAGTTAATTAAAAAGAAATTTTTGAAAAAGAGGGAAGATATTTTCGAAAATGAGAGAGAGAAAGTTAGTTAGGTAGTTTTGAAAAAGTTAAGAAACAAACAAAAAGTTAGTTAGTTAGTTGAAACAAATTTTGAAAAGATAAGAAGTTAGGAGGTTAGAAAAGATATTTTGAAAAGATATTTTTGAAAAAGATAAGATAAGAAGATATTTTTGAAAAGATATGATAGGAATTAGTTTTTGAAAAAAAGATTTGATTTTTAAAATCACAATTAATGACTTGATTCATAAGAAATCACAAGATATGATTCTAGAACTTAAAGTTTGAATCTTTCTTAACAAGCAAGTAACAAACTTCAAATTTTTGAATCAAAACATTAATTGATTATGTCATTTTCGAAAATTTGGTATAAAAATAAGAAAAATATTTTTGGAATTTTCGAAAATAACTAAGAATTTTGAAAAAGATTTGATTTTTGAAAAAGATTTTGAAAAAGATAAGATTTTCAAATTGAAAATTTAATTTGACTCATGAGAAACAATTTAATTTTAAAATTTTTTGAAAAAGTCAACTCAAATTTTTGAATTTGATGAGAGAAAAAGGGAAAGATATATTTTTTTTATTTTTGAATTTTTTATGAAAAACATGAAAAATATGCAATGCATGAAATTTTTTAGATCAAAACAATGAATGCATGCAAGAATGCTATGAATGTCAAGATGAACACCAAGAACACTTTGAATGTCAAGATGAACATCATAGACACAATTTTGAAAAATTTTTAATGCAAAGAAAACATGCAAGACACCAAACTTAGAATTCTTTAATGCTTAGACACTAAGAATTCAAGAATGCATATGATAAACATGAAAAGACATAAAACAAAAAATCATCAAGATCAAACAAGAAGACTTACCAAGAACAACTTGAAGATCATGAAGAACACTATGAATGCATGATATTTTCGAAAAAATGCAAGATGCATATGCAAGTGACACCAAACTTATGATATGACTCAAGACTCAAACAAGAAACACAAAATATTTTTGATTTTTATGATTTTCTAATTTTTTTGGATTTTTTTTTTCGAAAATTATATGAAAAAGAAAAATAAGGATTCCAAAATTTTTAATATGAATTCCAGGAATCTTGCCATGTTAGTCTAAAGCTTCAGTCCAGGAATTAGACATGGCTCACTAGCCAGCCAAGCTTTCAAAGAAAGCTCCAGTCCAAAACACTAGACATGGCCAATGGCCAGCCAAGCTTCAGCAGGTGATCATGGATCAGCAGCAGGTGGATGAGCAACAACTAATTTTCTCTTGATAACAAATTTCAAGCCTCAGTCCAAATGAATTTAGACATGGCTTTACAGCCAGCCAGGCTGCAACATATAATTACATGGGCTGGAGTGATTAGTTGAATACCAATCCCAAAGTAGTTTGGGTATGGCTTTACAGCCAGATATGATTCAACATATTTCATGAAACACTAGAATTCATTCTTAAAAATTTTGAAGCCATAGAATAATTTATTTTTGAAAACATTTTTATTTTTTTCGAAAACAGATGAGAAAATTTTAAAAATTTTTTTTTTGAAAAATTTTTGAAAATAAAATAAAAAGAAAATTACCTAATCTGAGCAACAAGATGAACCGTCAGTTGTCCAAACTCAAACAATCCCCGGCAACGGCGCCAAAAACTTGGTGCTATTGCCGGATCAAAAGGGAATCTGGCACTGATGTTACCGGACCAAAAGCTTGCCAAAAACTCAAACAATCCCCGGCAACGGCGCCAAAAACTTGGTGCACGAAATTGTGTTCCACGTTCTTTGTACTTGTGTGTGATTAACAATATATAATTGTATTGAATCCTCATTGTGGCTCTATGTGTGGACACAACTCCGTTCAACTAACCAGCAAGTGCACTGGGTCGTCCAAGTAATACCTTACGTGAGTAAGGGTTGAATCCCACGGAGATTGTTGGTATGAAGCAAGCTATGGTCACCTTGCAATTCTCAGTCAGGCGGATTTAAACATGATACTTTATTAGATTAAAATAAACAATAAAAGGGATAGAGATACTTATGTAGATTCATTGGCAGGGATTTCAGATAAGCGAATGGAGATGCTTTTCGTTCCTCTGAACCTCTGCTTTCCTACTATCTTCATCCAATCAGTCTTACTCTTTTCCATGGTTGGCTGTATGCAAGGGCATCACCGTTGTCAGTGGCTACATCCCCTCCTCTCAGTGAATCATATGCTCACGCACCCTGTCACGGCACGGCTATTCATCTGTCGGTTCTCGATCATGCTGGAATAGGATTCACCCTCCTTTTGCGTCTGTCACTAACGCCCAACAATCGCGAGTTTGAAGCTCGTCACAGTCATTCAATCATTGAATCCTACTCAGAATACCACAGACAAGGTTTAGACTTTCCGGATTCTCTTGAATGCCGCCATCATTCTAGCTTACGCCATGAAGATTCTGGTTAGGAGATCTAAGAGATACTCATTCTAGCTTATTTCATGTAGAACAGAAGTGTTTGTCAGGCACGTGTTCGTAGGGGAGATGGTGATGAGCGTCACACATAATCATCACCTTCATCACGTTCTTGGGTGCGAATGGATATCTTAGAAGCGAAATAAGATGAATTGAATAGAAAATAGTAGTACTTTCATTAATCTTTGAGGAACAGCAGAGCTCCACACCTTAATCTATGGAGTGTAGAAACTCTACCGTTGAAAATACATAAGTGAAGGTCCAGGCATGGCCGAGATGGCCAGCCCCCTAAAACGTGATCAAAGGATCATAAGGGAATCCAAAGATCCAAAGATGGTCAAAAAGACTAGTAAAAGGTCCTATTTATAATAAACTAGCCACTAGGGTTTACATGAGTAAGTAATTGATGCATAAATCCACTTCCTGGGCCCACTTGGTGTGTGTTTGGGCTGAGCTTAAGTGTAGCACGTGCAGAGGCCATTTGTGGAGTTGAACGCCAGTTTCTGTGCCAGTTTGGGCGTTCAACTCTGGTTTTGGATCCTTTTCTGGCGCTGGACGCCAGATTTGGGCAGAAGGCTGGCGTTGAACGCCAGTTTACGTCGTCAATTCCTGGCCAAAGTATGGACTATTATATATTGCTGGAAAGCCCTGGATGTCTACTTTCCAACGCAATTGGAAGCGCGCCATTTCGAGTTCTGTAGCTCCAGAAAATCCACTTTGAGTGCAGGGAGGTCAGAATCCAACAGCATCAGCAGTCCTTTTTCAACCTCTGAATCTGATTTCTGCTCAAGTCCCTCAATTTCAACCAGAAAATACCTGAAATCACAGAAAAACAAACAAACTCATAGTAAAGTCCAGAAATGTGAATTTAACATAAAAAATAATGAAAACATCCCTAAAAGTAACTAAATCCTACTAAAAACATACTAAAAACAATGTCAAAAAGCGTATAAATTATCCGCTCATCAGCTGCCAAAGATGAGGCCATTACGGCTCGCCTTTATGTGTCCTTCTCGGGATATCGTCATTTAAAGAACGATGGTCAGCATAACGTAAAAAAAAAAAAAACGAGAGAAAAAATCCGAAAAAAAACCGGAGGAGCCTGCCGAAGATGAGGCCATTACGGGTCGCCTTTATGTGTCCTTCTCGGGATAGCGTCATTTAAAGAACGATGGTCAGCCCAACGTTAAAAAAAAACGGTAAAAAAACTGGAGCCTGCCGAAAATGAGGCCATTACGACTCGCCTTTATGTGTCCTCCTCGAGATAGCGTCATTTAAAGAACGAGGGTCAGCACAACGTAAAAAAAAAAAAACCCATAGAAAAAATCCGAAAAAAAACCGGAGGAGCCTGCCGAAGATGAGGCCATTACGGCTCGCTGATGAGATATTTTGGAGGAAATATAAATCTCTCCCAAAACACCCAAAACTAACCGGCAAGTGTATCGGGTCGTATCAAGTAATAAAAACTCACGGGAGTGAGGTCGATCCCACAGGGATTGAAGGATTGAGCAATTTTAGTTTAGTGGTTGATTTAGTCAAGCGAATCAAGATTTGGTTGATGATTGTGTGACTTGCAGAATGTAAATTGCATTGAAGTAAAGAGAACAAGAAATAAATTGCTGAAACTTAAAGAACAAGAAATTAAATGGCAGAAACTTAAAGTGCAAGAAATGTAAATTGCGGAATCTTAAAGTGCAAGGAATATAAATTGCTTGAAATGTAAAGGGAATTGGGGAATGGATTTGCAGAATTTAAACAAAGAAAAACTAAATTGCATCAAACAGAAGAGGGAAAGGGAATTGGGATTAAACCGGATCTTGAAGCAGTAAAGTAAATGGACAGAAAAAGCAATAAACAGGGAATTGAAATGAGAAATTCAGATCTCAGGACCCAGAGACTAGAAAACCAAGTCTAGATCTCAATGCCTTCCTAGATCCAACAAGAACAATAGCAAGGAAATTGTAAATTGCAAAGAAAAGAGATGAAGAACAATGAACCGGAAATGAAATTCAATTAATAGTAAAGAAACAGAGAGATCCAAGATTGAGATTGAAACAGAATTTCTTCAATTCTCCAATCCAAGATCCAAGACAAATGTAAAATGAAATTGAAAGCAATGAAAGCAAGAAATTAAAGTTCACTCAAGTTCAAAAGCTCTCCGAAAACTATATTGAAAATTCTAAAAGGAAAGCTCTCCTTAATAACTTGAATTCTATCCTATTTATACACTTTCCAAAATGATCTTCAAGCCTTGAGTTGGGCCTTTGTTCTTGGTGGAATTGGGTTGAAAGAGGCCTTGGTTGATTGCTCTTGAAGTTTGAAGAAGAACCGAAGTGAACCAATTGAACCGGTTTTGAAGTTAGCCATAGTTGGTCCCAACGTTAGGGCCAAAGTTAGGGGTCTAACTTTGACCCTAACTTTTCATAGCAGCAAGCATGATTCCCTGGTTTGGACGTTGGTGCCAACGTTAGGGGTCTAACTTTGACCCTAACGTTGGCCTTGCTTAGTGCTAGTGGTGCCAACGTTAGCCTCCAAGTTAGGGGGCTAACGTTGGCGCAAACGTTGGCCTTCTCCCCCTTTATAACTCATGTGCCAACGTTAGCCTCCAAGTTAGGGGGCTAACGTTGGCGCAAACGTTGGCTGGCCCAGGGATGAGTTTCAAGTTTCTCTTGCCAACGTTAGCCTCCAAGTTAGGGGGCTAACGTTGGCTCAAACGTGGGGAGTCCAGGGAGTGATCTTTCATGCCCAACGTTAGCCTCCAAGTTAGGGGGCTAACGTTGGGGCTAACTTCATGCCTCTAGTTCAATTTTCACTTATTCCATTCTTCACTTCTAGCCATTCCTCTTTGCTTCAACCTTTCTCCAAGCTTTCTTCACCTATCATTAATCAACCAAACTCATCAAAGCTATGCTCAAAATCATGAGATCTTCATTCTTTCATAATATGCAACAAATATAGCACAAAACCTCATGAAATGGCATGAATTCATATATGGTTGGTTCAATCAAGGGAAACATGAAAATCTACTCAATTAGCTTGCTTGTAGCTCAAGAAAGTGCATAATTCTAATGAAAACAAAAGAAAAAGACTAGCTAAAATAGGCTAAGATGACTTGTCATCACAACACCAAACTTAAAGCTTGCTTGTCCCCAAGCAAGAAATAGATTTATGCTCCAAGATTCTTTCAATTAAGATGGATTGAGGGACACTTGTAAAGTGCAGTGAGTGAAGTGATCAAGTATCAGTGGGGTGAACTCTAAATCATATGCTCATGCAAGGGCTTCAGTGCTCACTAGTCCTTACATATTGGGAGTCGTAGGTCTTAGGATTTTCATCCAAATGGTACCATGGAGATCTCTTTATATGTAATCACCTTGAAGCAGCTTATAGTTTCTGTGCTTTGGCCTTGACTCTAAGTATCATGTCTCAAAGCGGCTCTTTAGATAAGCTTTCAATCAATACTCCTAAACCAGTTGGTTTTAAGGTATTAGGTGTTAAAGCACCCCTAAGGATTTACTTGCTCAAGCCTCTTTCCTTGACACACTTCAACCACAAGCATTTTACTAGGCTAACAACTCTTTGAGTCATTGTTTCTTCTTTCTTTTCTGCCTAGTAATTGATGCTCAGAGCCTTGGACCATGTTCTTGTTGTTTTTGTATTTTCTTTTCTTTCTTTTGTTTTGTTTGCTGCTTCTTGGATCAATAGATTTTTGAGAATCTCCACAATACTTCTTTGAACTTCATGTCCCGCCTATGAGCTCCCATGCAAGTTTTCACAAGCATGCAACCTCGATACAAAATCATACAACTAGAACCACCACTTCTCCCAATCTTTTGCTTGCCTCAAAACTGATTGATTCCTCAATCCTTCTTTTCAAAGAACTTTCATATGATGCATTTCTTGAAAATTGAGTGCAAACAAGTTTTGAAGATAAGAATGTTGTGAATGATCAGACACCTTGCTTATTGAATTATAAAGAAAGACTATGCTATGTATGCAGGCGGGGGTATATAGAAAGGAAACCATACTATGCAGACAGGCAGGGTAAATAGGGATACAATCCAACTTGCAATCACAGCAATATTTGATGTAAAATAATCACTTAACAATACAACCTGTTGGAGTTCACTTGCTTTCCTTCTTCTCATCATCATCATTGCTGGCCTTTAGGTTCATCTATTGTTTCTTTGGTTGATGATGCTTAATCCTTCCAACAGCTTGTATGGACCTCTGCAATGATATTGCAAGTTGCTTGTTCCCCAAGCACTTGAAAAATGGTTAGCTTGCATGATTTATTCGTGGCCTTTGTACTTACTCTGGTGTGGGAACACCAAACTTAGCACCTTGCCAATGCATCGGATTAACCATGTGTGAAACTCTTTTTCTTTTTCAACATTGATAAAACTGAAAACTAGGAAACAGCAGAATAGTTAACTAGTTCATCCATCATGCTTGAAGCCAGCATTATGCAGAAAATGAGAATGTGTTTTATGATGGGATTTTGGTGAAACACCAAACTTAAAATCCTTCATTCTCTCTTATGTTGTTTTGGTGTGTAACACCAAACTTAGCTTCTTTGCAAAGTAGATAAACTAATTAACCTTTTTATTAAAATAGTTATGAACAGAAAACTACCTCAGGTTGGGTTGCCTCCCAACAAGCGCTCTTTTAATGTCACTAGCTTGACATCCTCTGTGCTTGCTTATTTCAGATTCTGAGCCTTCTTCTCCTTGTCCCATTGTCCAACTAAGTGAGGCTTTGCTTCCTTCTTACTTGTTTCTGTGAGGTTTTTGGCTAATTGTTCTATTTGCTTCTCAATTCCCCCGAGTAGGTCCTCATAGTGTTTGTTCATCCTTTTTAGATGTGTCATCATTCTCTCTACTCCACTTTCTAGATTGGAAATCCTTTGAGAATTCTGTGAGATGGTGTGGTGATGTTGTTGCAAATTTGAGATTGTGTCACTGGGCAGTGAGCTTAAAGATCTCTCAATAGAAATTTGCTTGGAGAGCTGCCCAATCTGACTCTCCAGGATCTTCAATGAGGCTTCCTGGTTTTTGTTTGTTATTTCTTGGTGTTCCATCATTTTCTCTATTAAGACCTCCAAATTGGTGGTCCTATGATAGTGTTGTGAAGGTTGTTGGTTGAGAGGTATCTGAGGTTGGAAGGGTGGGCCGTATGGTTTTTGCAAGTTTGGGAAATGGTTGTTGTAGTTGAAGTTCCTTGGTCTTTGGTTTTGGTTCTCAACCCCCCTCCCATTAGAATGAGTTCTCCAAGGTGGATTGTACACATCATTCTGAGGCCTGTTATGGAGCATGCTAGAGTGATTGCTTGGAGCTTGTAGTTGCTCATAGCTTTGTTGCTCTCGGTTAATGGCCCCAAAGCTTTGTTCAGCTTGATTATACCCATATGAGCTTTGAGTCAGGTTGTATGTATGTACTACAGCATGTCTCAACTCAATGATTTTTTTAGCCATCATATCTAATTGTTGTAGAGTCTGCTGATGCATCTGCTTGTTTTGGCTTATTACTGCACGAGCACCTTCAATTTCTTTCTCTAAGGGATGCACTTCTGCCTCTTGCTTAACAACTCCTTGTGGTGGGTTAAATTTGACTAGGAGTCCATTCATCAGTTCTTCCCATCCGATAATGCTTCCTTGTGGAAAAGCTTCAAACCATTGGGCAACATCATTCATGGCTATGGATAGTTGCTTCGAACTATGGGTTACATTATCATCCAAGGTGGGGGTATTACTCTCATGATTGCTAGAATTTGTTGAGTTCCCTTCCATGATCTGCACAGTCACAACCAATTCAAGTGAAGACAGAGCATATTCAGACCAGGATATGATTGAAGGATCAGTTGACACAAAGCATCAAACAGTGGGCAAACTTGAGAGGGTAATGAATGAAAACCACTCCTCTCGTTTGTTTTTCAAACTATGAAAACCATATTCAGCAGGATGAGCCAAGGAAATTTCACTCTATTGCTAGAATGAGGTTTCTATTAGCTCAGGCAAAACTTCAAACAGTTAGTGGGTTAGTCAAAAATTAAAGAAAAAGTGCTTGATCTAAATTACCACCTCACTTAATCATTGTCAATCTAATCAATCCCCGGCAACGGCGCCAAAAACTTGATGAGATATTTTGGAGGAAATATAAATCTCTCCCAAAACACCCAAAACTAACCGGCAAGTGTATCGGGTCGTATCAAGTAATAAAAACTCACGGGAGTGAGGTCGATCCCACAGGGATTGAAGGATTGAGCAATTTTAGTTTAGTAGTTGATTTAGTCAAGCGAATCAAGATTTGGTTGATGATTGTGTGACTTGCAGAATGTAAATTGCATTGAAGTAAAGAGAACAAGAAATAAATTGCTGAAACTTAAAGAACAAGAAATTAAATGGCAGAAACTTAAAGTGCAAGAAATGTAAATTGCGGAATCTTAAAGTGCAAGGAATATAAATTGCTTGAAATGTAAAGGGAATTGGGGAATGGATTTGCAGAATTTAAACAAAGAAAAACTAAATTGCATCAAACAGAAGAGGGAAAGGGAATTGGGATTGAACCGGATCTTGAAGCAGTAAAGTAAATGGACAGAAAAAGCAATAAACAGGGAATTGAAATGAGAAATTCAGATCTCAGGACCCAGAGACTAGAAAACCAAGTCTAGATCTCAATGCCTTCCTAGATCCAACAAGAACAATAGCAAGGAAATTGTAAATTGCAAAGAAAAGAGATGAAGAACAATGAACCGGAAATGAAATTCAATTAATAGTAAAGAAACAGAGAGATCCAAGATTGAGATTGAAACAGAATTTCTTCAATTCTCCAATCCAAGATCTAAGACAAATGTAAAATGAAATTGAAAGCAATGAAAGCAAGAAATTAAAGTTCACTCAAGTTCAAAAGCTCTCCGAAAACTATATTGAAAATTCTAAAAGGAAAGCTCTCCTTAATAACTTGAATTCTATCCTATTTATACACTTTCCAAAATGATCTTCAAGCCTTGAGTTGGGCCTTTGTTCTTGGTGGAATTGGGTTGAAAGAGGCCTTGGTTGATTGCTCTTGAAGTTTGAAGAAGAACCGAAGTGAACCAATTGAACCGGTTTTGAAGTTAGCCATAGTTGGTCCCAACGTTAGGGCCAAAGTTAGGGGTCTAACTTTGACCCTAACTTTTCATAGCAGCAAGCATGATTCCCTGGTTTGGACGTTGGTGCCAACGTTAGGGGTCTAACTTTGACCCTAACGTTGGCCTTGCTTAGTGCTAGTGGTGCCAACGTTAGCCTCCAAGTTAGGGGGCTAACGTTGGCGCAAACGTTGGTGCCCCTCCCTTTGTGATTCATGTGCCAACGTTAGCCTCCAAGTTAGGGGGCTAACGTTGGCGCAAACGTTGGCCTTCTCCCCCTTTATAACTCATGTGCCAACGTTAGCCTCCAAGTTAGGGGGCTAACGTTGGTGCAAACGTTGGCTGGCCCAGGGATGAGTTTCAAGTTTCTCTTGCCAACGTTAGCCTCCAAGTTAGGGGGCTAACGTTGGCTCAAACGTGGGGAGTCCAGGGAGTGATCTTTCATGCCCAACGTTAGCCTCCAAGTTAGGGGGCTAACGTTGGGGCTAACTTCATGCCTCTGGTTCAATTTTCACTTATTCCATTCTTCACTTCTAGCCATTCCTCTTTGCTTCAACCTTTCTCCAAGCTTTCTTCACCTATCATTAATCAACCAAACTCATCAAAGCTTTGCTCAAAATCATGAGATCTTCATTCTTTCATAATATGCAACAAATATAGCACAAAACCTCATGAAATGGCATGAATTCATATATGGTTGGTTCAATCAAGGGAAACATGAAAATCTACTCAATTAGCTTGCTTGTAGCTCAAGAAAGTGCATAATTCTAATGAAAACAAAAGAAAAAGACTAGCTAAAATAGGCTAAGATGACTTGTCATCACTCGCCTTTATGTGTCCTTCTCGGGATAGCGTCATTTAAAGAATGAAGGTCAGCACAACGTTAAAAAAAAAAAAAAAAAAACTTGAGAAAAAACCGGTAAAAAAACCGGAGGAGCCTGCCGAAGATGAGGCCATTACGGCTCGCCTTTATATGTCCTTCTCAGGATAGCGTCATTTAAAGAACGAAGGTCAGCACAACGTAAAAAAAATAAAAAAAAATAAAAAAAAAAATAAAATAAAAATAAAAAAACAGAGAAAAAAACCGGAAAAAAACCAGAGGAGCCTGCCAAAGATGAGGCCATTACGACTCGCCTTTATGTGTCCTCCTCGGGATAGCGTCATTTAAAGAACGAGGGTCAGAACAATGTAAAAAAAAAAAAAAAAAAAACCCAAAGAAAAAATTCGGAAAAAAACCGGAGGAGCCTGCCGAAGATGAGGCCATTACGGGTCGCCTTTATGTGTCCTTCTCGGGATAGCGTCATTTTAAGAACGATGGTCAGCACAACGTTAAAAAAAAACGGTAAAAAAACTGGAGCCTGCCGAAGATGAGGCCATTACGACTCGCCTTTATGTGTCCTCCTCGAGATAGCGTCATTTAAAGAACGAGGATCAGCACAACGTAAAAAAAAAAAAAACCCATAGAAAAAATCCGAAAAAAAAACCGGAGGAGCCTGCCGAAGATGAGGCCATTACGGCTCACCTTTATGTGTCCTTCTCGGGATAGCGTAATTTAAAGAACGATGGTCAGCACAACGTTAAAAAAAAAACCGGTAAAAAAACTGGAGGAGGCTGCCGAAGATGAGGCCATTACGGCTCGCCTTTATGTGTCCTTCTCGGGATATCGTCATTTAAAGAATGATGGTCAGCACAACATAAAAAAAAAAAAAAAAAAAACCCAGAGAGAAAAACCGGAAAAAAAAACCGGAGGAGCCTGCCGAAGATGTGGCCATTACGGCTCGCCTTTATGTGTCCTTCTCGGGATAGCGTCATTTAAAGAACGAAGGTAAGCACAACGTAAAAAAAAATAAAAATAAAAATAAAAATAAAAAAAATAGAGAAAAAAACTGGAAAAAAACTAGAGGAGCCTACCAAAGATGAGGCCATTACGACTCACCTTTATGTGTCTTTCTCGGGATAGCGTCATTTAAAGAACGAGGGTCAGCACAACGTAAAAAAAAAAAAAAAATCCCAGAGAAAAAAATCCGGAAAAAACCGGAGGAGCCTGCCGAAGATGAGGCCATTACGGGTCGCCTTTATGTGTCCTTCTCGGGATAGCGTCATTTAAAGAACGATGGTCAGCACAACGTTAAAAAAAACGGTAAAAAAACTGGAGCCTGCCGAAGATGAGGCCATTACGACTTGCCTTTATGTGTCCTCCTCGAGATAGCGTCATTTAAAGAACGAGGGTCAGCACAACGTAAAAAAAAAAAAAAAAAAAAAAAAAAAAAAAAAAAACCCATAGAAAATATCCGAAAAAATAACCGGAGGAGCCTGCCGAAGATGAGGCCATTACGGCTCGCCTTTATGTGTCCTTCTCGGGATAGCGTCATTTAAAGAACGATGGTCAGCACAACGTTAAAAAAAAAATCCGGTAAAAAAACTGGAGGAGGCTGCCGAAGATGAGGCCATTACGGCTCGCCTTTATGTGTCCTTCTCGGGATATCGTCATTTAAAGAACGATGGTCAGCACAATGTAAAAAAAAAAAAAAAACCCAGAGAAAAAATCCGGAAAAAAAACCGGAGGAGCCTGCCGAAGATGAGGCCATTACGGGTTGCCTTTATGTGTCCTTCTCGGGATAGCGTCATTTAAAGAACGATGGTCAGCACAACGTTAAAAAAAAATGATAAAAAAACTGGAGCCTGCCGAAAATGAGGCCATTACGACTCGCCTTTATGTGTCCTCCTCGAGATAGCGTCATTTAAAGAACGAGGGTCAGCACAACATAAAAAAAAAAAGAAAAACCCATAGAAAAAATCGGAAACAAAAACCGGAGGAGCCTGCCGAAGATGAGGCCATTACGGCTCGCCTTTATGTGTCCTTCTCGGGATAGCGTCATTTAAAGAACGAAGGTCAGCACAACGTTAAAAAAAAAAAAAAAAACCAGAGAAAAAAACCGGTAAAAAAACCGGAGGAGCCTGCCGAATATGAGGCCATTACGGCTCGCCTTTATATGTCCTTTTCAGGATAGCGTCATTTAAAGAACGAAGTTCAGCACAACGTAAAAAAAAATAAAAATAAAAATAAGAATAAAAAAAATAGAGAAAAAAACCGGAAAAAAACTAGAGGAGCCTACCAAAGATGAGGCCATTACGACTCACCTTTATGTGTCTTTCTCGGGATAGCGTCATTTAAAGAACGAGGGTCAGCACAACGTAAAAAAAAAAAAAAAAAAAAAATCCCAAGGAAAAAAATCCGGAAAAAACCGGAGGAGCCTGCCGAAGATGAGGCCATTACGGGTCGCCTTTATGTGTCCTTCTCGGGATAGCGTCATTTAAAGAACGATGGTCAGCACAACGTAAAAAAAACGGTAAAAAAATTGGAGCCTGCCGAAGATGAGGCAATTACGACTCGCCTTTATGTGTCCTCCTCGAGATAGCGTCATTTAAAGAACGAGGGTCAGCACAACGTAAAAAAAAAAAAAAAACCTATAGAAAAAATCCGAAAAAAAAAACCGGAGGAGCCTGCCGAAGATAAGGCCATTACGGCTCGCCTTTATGTGTCCTTCTCGGGATAGCGTCATTTAAAGAACGATGGTCAGCACAACGTTAAAAAAAAAAACCGGTAAAAAAACTGGAGGAGGCTGCCGAAGATGAGGCCATTACGGCTCGCCTTTATGTGTCCTTCTCGGGATATCGTCATTTAAAGAACGATGGTCAGCACAATGTAAAAAAAAAAAAAAAAAAAACCCAGAGAAAAAATCCGGAAAAAAAACCGGAGGAGCCTGCCGAAGATGAGGCCATTACGGGTCGCCTTTATGTGTCCTTCTCGGGATAGCGTCATTTAAAGAACGATGGTCAGCACAACGTTAAAAAAAAAACTATAAAAAACTGGAGCCTGCCGAAAATGAGGCCATTACGACTCGCCTTTATGTGTCCTCCTCGAGATAGCATCATTTAAAGAACGAGGGTCAGCACAACATAAAAAAAAAAAAAAAAACCCATAGAAAAAATCGGAAAAAAAACCGGAGGAGCCTGCCGAAGATGAGGCCATTACGGCTCGCCTTTATGTGTCCTTCTCGGGATAGCGTCATTTAAAGAACGAAGGTCAGCACAACGTTAAAAAAAAAAAAAAAAAAAAAAAACCAGAGAAAAAAACCGGAGGACCCTGCCGAATATGAGGCCATTACGGCTCGCCTTTATATGTCCTTTTCAGGATAGCGTCATTTAAAGAACGAAGGTCAGCACAACGTAAAAAAAAAATAAAAATAAAAATAAGAATAAAAAAAATAGAGAAAAAAACCGGAAAAAAACTAGAGGAGCCTACCAAAGATGAGGCCATTACGACTCACCTTTATGTGTCTTTCTCGGGATAGCGTCATTTAAAGAACGAGGGTCAGCACAACGTAAAAAAAAAAAAAAAAAAAAATCCCAGAGAAAAAAATCCGGAAAAAACCGGAGGAGCCTGCCGAAGATGAGGCCATTACGGGTCGCCTTTATGTGTCCTTCTCGGGATAGCGTCATTTAAAGAACGATGGTCAGCACAACGTAAAAAAAAACGGTAAAAAAATTGGAGCCTGCCGAAGATGAGGCAATTACGACTCGCCTTTATGTGTCCTCCTCGAGATAGCGTCATTTAAAGAACGAGGGTCAGCACAACGTAAAAAAAAAAAAAAAACCTATAGAAAAAATCCGAAAAAAAAAACCGGAGGAGCCTGCCGAAGATAAGGCCATTACGGCACGCCTTTATGTGTCCTTCTCGGGATAGCGTCATTTAAAGAACGATGGTCAGCACAACGTTAAAAAAAAACGATAAAAAAACTGGAGCCTACCTAAAATGAGGCCATTACGACTCGCCTTTATGTGTCCTCCTCGAGATAGCGTCATTTAAAGAACGAGGGTCAGCACAACATAAAAAAAAAAAAAAAACACCCATAGAAAAAATCGGAAAAAAAACCGGAGGAGCCTGCCGAAGATGAGGCCATTACGGCTCGCCTTTATGTGTCCTTCTCGGGATAGCGTCATTTAAAGAACGAAGGTCAGCACAACGTTAAAAAAAAAAAAAAAAAAAACCAGAGAAAAAAACCGGTAAAAAAACCGGAGGAGCCTGCCGAATATGAGGCCATTACGGCTCGCCTTTATATGTCCTTTTCAGGATAGCGTCATTTAAAGAATGAAGGTCAGCACAACGTAAAAAAAAATAAAAATAAAAATAAGAATAAAAAAAATAGAGAAAAAAACCGGAAAAAAACTAGAGGAGCCTACCAAAGATGAGGCCATTACGACTCACCTTTATGTGTCTTTCTCGGGATAGCGTCATTTAAAGAACGAGGGTCAGCACAAAGTAAAAAAAAAAAAAAAAAATCCCAGAGAAAAAAATCCGGAAAAAACCGGAGGAGCCTGCCGAAGATGAGGCCATTACGGGTCGCCTTTATGTGTCCTTCTCGGGATAGCGTCATTTAAAGAACGATGGTCAGCACAACGTAAAAAAAAACGGTAAAAAAATTGGAGCCTGCCGAAGATGAGGCAATTACGACTCGCCTTTATGTGTCCTCCTCGAGATAGCGTCATTTAAAGAACGAGGGTCAGCACAACGTAAAAAAAAAAAAAAAAACCTATAGAAAAAATCCGAAAAAAAAAACCGGAGGAGCCTGCCGAAGATAAGGCCATTACGGCACGCCTTTATGTGTCCTTCTCGGGATAGCGTCATTTAAAGAACGATGGTCAGCACAACGTTAAAAAAAAACGATAAAAAAACTGGAGCCTGCCGAAAATGAAACCATTACGACTCGCCTTTATGTGTCCTCCTCGAGATAGCGTCATTTAAAGAACGAGGGTCAGCAAAACATAAAAAAAAAAAAAACACCCATAGAAAAAATCGGAAAAAAAACTGGAGGAGCCTGCCGAAGATGAGGCCATTACGGCTCGCCTTTATGTGTCCTTCTCGGGATAGCGTCATTTAAAGAACGAAGGTCAGCACAACGTTAAAAAAAAAAAAAAAAAAAACCAAAGAAAAAAACCGGTAAAAAAACCGGAGTAGCCTGCCGAATATGAGGCCATTACGGCTCGCCTTTATATGTCCTTTTCAGGATAGCGTCATTTAAAGAACGAAGGTCAGCACAACGTAAAAAAAAATAAAAATAAAAATAAGAATAAAAAAAATAGAGAAAAAAACCGGAAAAAAACTAGAGGAGCCTACCAAAGATGAGGCCATTACGACTCACCTTTATGTGTCTTTCTCGGGATAGCGTCATTTAAAGAACGAGGGTCAGCACAACGTAAAAAAAAAAAAAAATCCCAGAGAAAAAATCCGGAAAAAACCGGAGGAGCCTGCCGAAGATGAGGCCATTACGGGTCGCCTTTATGTGTCCTTCTCGGGATAGTGTCATTTAAAGAACGATGGTCAGCACAACGTAAAAAAAAACGGTAAAAAAATTGGAGCCTGCCGAAGATGAGGCAATTACGACTCGCCTTTATGTGTCCTCCTCGAGATAGCATCATTTAAAGAACGAGGGTCAGCACAACGTAAAAAAAAAAAAAAAACCTATAGAAAAAATCCGAAAAAAAAAACCGGAGGAGCCTGCCGAAGATAAGGCCATTACGGCACGCCTTTATGTGTCCTTCTCGGGATAGCGTCATTTAAAGAACGATGGTCAGCACAACGTTAAAAAAAACGATAAAAAAACTGGAGCCTGCCGAAAATGAAGCCATTACGACTCGCCTTTATGTGTCCTCCTCGAGATAGCGTCATTTAAAGAACGAGGGTCAGCACAACATAAAAAAAAAAAAAAAAAACACCCATAGAAAAAATCGGAAAAAAAACCGGAGGAGCCTGCCGAAGATGAGGCCATTACGGCTCGCCTTTATGTGTCCTTCTCAGGATAGCGTCATTTAAAGAACGAAAGTCAGCACAACGTTAAAAAAAAAAAAAAAAAAAAAAAAAAAAAAAAAAAAACCAGAGAAAAAAACCGGTAAAAAAACCGGAGGAGCCTGCCGAATATGAGGCCATTACGGCTCGCCTTTATATGTCCTTTTCAGGATAGCGTCACTTAAAGAACGAAGGTCAGCACAACGTAAAAAAAATAAAAATAAAAATAAGAATAAAAAAAATAGAGAAAAAAACCGGAAAAAAACTAGAGGAGCCTACCAAAGATGAGGCCATTACGACTCACCTTTATGTGTCTTTCTCGGGATAGCGTCATTTAAAGAACGAGGGTCAGCACAACGTAAAAAAAAAAAAAAAAAAAAAATCCCAGAGAAAAAAATCCGGAAAAAACCGGAGGAGCCTGCCGAAGATGAGGCCATTACGGGTCGCCTTTATGTGTCCTTCTCGGGATAGCGTCATTTAAAGAACGATGGTCAGCACAACGTAAAAAAAAACGGTAAAAAAATTGGAGCCTGCCGAAGATGAGGCAATTACGACTCTCCTTTATGTGTCCTCCTCGAGATAGCGTCATTTAAAGAACGAGGGTCAGCACAACGTAAAAAAAAAAAAAAAACCTATAGAAAAAATCCGAAAAAAAAAACCAGAGGAGCCTGCCGAAGATAAGGCCATTACGGCACGCCTTTATGTGTCCTTCTCGGGATAGCGTCATTTAAAGAACGATGGTCAGCACAACGTTAAAAAAAAACGATAAAAAACTGGAGCCTGCCGAAAATGAGGCCATTACGACTCGCCTTTATGTGTCCTCCTCGAGATAGCGTCATTTAAAGAACGAGGGTCAGCACAACATAAAAAAAAAAAAAAACACCCATAGAAAAAATCGGAAAAAAAACCGGAGGAGCCTGCCGAAGATGAGGCCATTACGGCTCGCCTTTATGTGTCCTTCTCGGGATAGCGTCATTTAAAGAACAAAGGTCAGCACAACGTTAAAAAAAAAAAAAAAAAACCAGAGAAAAAAATCTGGAAAAAACCGGAGGAGCCTGCCGAAGATGAGGCCATTACGGGTCGCCTTTATGTGTCCTTCTCGGGATAGCGTCATTTAAAGAACGATGGTCAGCACAACGTAAAAAAAAACGGTAAAAAAATTGGAGCCTGCCGAAGATGAGGCAATTACGACTCGCCTTTATGTGTCCTCCTCGAGATAGCGTCATTTAAAGAACGAGGGTCAGCACAACGTTAAAAAAAAAAAAAAAAAAAAACCTATAGAAAAAATCCGAAAAAAAAACCGGAGGAGCCTGCCGAAGATAAGGCCATTACGCCTCGCCTTTATGTGTCCTTCTCGGGATAGCGTCATTTAAAGAACGATGGTCAGCACAACGTTAAAAAAAAAAACCGGTAAAAAAACTGGAGGAGGCTGCCGAAGATGAGGCCGTTACGGCTCGCCTTTATGTGTCCTTCTCGGGATATCGTCATTTAAAGAACGATGGTCAGCACAATGTAAAAAAAAAAAAAAAAAACCCAGAGAAAAAATCCGGAAAAAAAACCGGAGGAGCCTGCCGAAGATGAGGCCATTACGGGTTGCCTTTATGTGTCCTTCTCGGGATAGCGTCATTTAAAGAACGATGGTCAGCACAACGTTAAAAAAAAAACGATAAAAAAACTGGAGCCTGCCGAAAATGAGGCCATTACGACTCGCCTTTATGTGTCCTCCTCGAGATAGCGTCATTTAAAGAACGAGGGTCAGCACAACGTAAAAAAAAAAAACCCATAAAAAAATCGGAAAAAAAACCGGAGGAGCCTGCCGAAGATGAGGCCATTACGGCTCGCCTTTATGTGTCCTTCTCGGGATAGCGTCATTTAAAGAACGAAGGTCAGCACAACGTTAAAAAAAAAAAAAACCAAAGAAAAAAACCGGTAAAAAAACCGGAGGAGCCTGCCGAATATGAGGCCATTACGGCTCGCCTTTATATGTCCTTTTCAGGATAGCGTCATTTAAAGAACGAAGGTCAGCACAACGTAAAAAAAAATAAAAATAAAAATAAGAATAAAAAAATAGAGAAAAAAACCGGAAAAAAACTAGAGGAGCCTGCCAAAGATGAGGCTATTACGACTCACCTTTATGTGTCTTTCTCGGGATAGCGTCATTTAAAGAACGAGTGTTAGCACAACGTACAAAAAAAAAACCCAGAGAAAAAATCCGGAAAAAAACCGGAGGAGCCTGCCGAAGATGAGGCCATTACGGGTCGCCTTTATGTGTCCTTCTCGAGATAGCGTCGTTTAAAGAACGATGGTCAGCACAACGTTAAAAAAAAAACGGTAAAAAAACTGGAGCCTGCCGAAGATGAGGCAATTACGACTCGCCTTTATGTGTCCTCCTCGAGATAGCGTCATTTAAAGAACGAGGGTCAGCACAACCTAAAAAAAAAAAAAAAAAACCTATAGAAAAAATCCGAAAAAAAAAAACGGAGGAGCCTGCCGAAGATGAGGCCATTACGGCTCGCCTTTATGTGTCCTCCTCGGGATAGCGTCATTTAAAGAACGAGGGTCAGCACAACGTATTAAAAAAAAAAAAAACCCAGAGAAAAAATCCGGAAAAAAACCAGAGGAGCCTGCCGAAGATGAGGCCATTACGGGTCGCCTTTATGTGTCCTTCTCGGGATAGCGTCATTTAAAGAACGATGGTCAGCACAACGTTAAAAAAAAAACGGTAAAAAAACTGGAGGAGGCTGCCGAAGATGAGGCCATTACGGCTCGCCTTTATGTGTCCTTCTCGGGATATCGTCATTTAAAGAACGATGGTCAGCACAACGTAAAAAAAAAAAAAAAAAAAAAAAAAAAAAAAAAAAAAAAAAAACCCAGAGAGAAAAACCGGAAAAAAAAACCGGAGGAGCCTGCCGAAGATGTGGCCATTACGGCTCGCCTTTATGTGTCCTTCTCGAGATAGCGTCATTTAAAGAACGAAGGTAAGCACAACGTAAAAAAAAATAAAAATAAAAATAAAAAAACAGAGAAAAAAACTAGAGGAGCCTACCAAAGATGAGGCCATTACGACTCACCTTTATGTGTCTTTCTCGGGATAGCGTCATTTAAAGAACGAGGGTCAGCACAACGTAAAAAAAAAAAAAAAAATCCCAGAGAAAAAAATCCGGAAAAAACCGGAGTAGCCTGCCGAAGATGAGGCCATTACGGGTCGCCTTTTTGTGTCCTTCTCGGGATAGCGTCATTTAAAGAACGATGGTCAGCACAACGTTAAAAAAAACGGTAAAAAAACTGGAGCCTGCCGAAGATGAGGCCACTACGACTTGCCTTTATGTGTCCTCCTCGAGATAGCGTCATTTAAAGAACGAGGGTCAGCACAACGTAAAAAAAAAAAAAAAAAAAAAAAAAAAAAAAAAAAACCATAGTAAAAATCCGAAAAAAAAACCGGAGGAGCCTGCCGAAGATGAGGCCATTACGGCTCGCCTTTATGTGTCCTTCTCGGGATAGCGTCATTTAAAGAACGATGGTCAGCACAACGTTAAAAAAAAAACCGGTAAAAAAACTGGAGGAGGCTGCCGAAGATGAGGCAATTACGGCTCGCCTTTATGTGTCCTTCTCGGGATATCGTCATTTAAAGAACGATGGTCAGCACAACATAAAAAAAAAAAAAAAAAAAAAAACCCAGAGAGAAAAACCGGAAAAAAAAACCGGAGGAGCCTGCCGAAGATGTGGCCATTTCGGCTCGCCTTTATGTGTCCTTCTCGAGATAGCGTCATTTAAAGAACGAAGGTAAGCACAACGTAAAAAAAAATAAAAATAAAAATAAAATAAAAATAAAAAAAACAGAGAAAAAAACCGGAAAAAAACTAGAGGAGCCTACCAAAGATGAGGCCATTACGACTCACCTTTATGTGTCTTTCTCGGGATAGCGTCATTTAAAGAACGAGGGTCAGCACAACGTAAAAAAAAAAAAAAATCCCAGAGAAAAAAATCCGGAAAAAACCGGAGGAGCCTGCCGAAGATGAGGCCATTACGGGTCGCCTTTATGTGTCCTTCTCGGGATAGCGTCATTTAAAGAACGATGGTCAGCACAACGTTAAAAAAAAAAAACGGTAAAAAAACTGGAGCCTGCCGAAGATGAGGCCATTACGACTTGCCTTTATGTGTCCTCCTCGAGATAGCGTCATTTAAAGAACGAGCGTCAGCACAACGTAAAAAAAAAAAAAAAAAAACCCATAGAAAAAATCCGAAAAAAAAACCGGTGGAGCCTGCCGAAGATGAGGCCATTACGGCTCGCCTTTATGTGTCCTTCTCGGGATAGCGTCATTTAAAGAACGATGGTCAGCACAACGTTAAAAAAAAAACCGGTAAAAAAACTGGAGGAGGCTGCCGAAGATGAGGCCATTACGGCTCGCCTTTATGTGTCCTTCTCGGGATATCGTCATTTAAAGAACGATGGTCAGCACAATGTAAAAAAAAAAAAAAAAACCCAGAGAAAAAATCCGGAAAAAAAACCGGAGGAGCCTGCCGAAGATGAGGCCATTACGGGTCGCCTTTATGTGTCCTTCTCGGGATAGCGTCATTTAAAGAACGATGGTCAGCACAACGTTAAAAAAAAAACGATAAAAAAACTGGAGCCTGCCGAAAATGAGGCCATTACGACTCGCCTTTATGTGTCCTCCTCGAGATAGCTTCATTTAAAGAACGAGGGTCAGCACAACATAAAAAAAAAAAAAAAACCCATAGAAAAAATCGGAAAAAAAACCGGAGGAGCCTGCCGAAGATGAGGCCATTACAGCTCGCCTTTATGTGTCCTTCTCGGGATAGCGTCATTTAAAGAACGAAGGTCAGCACAACGTTAAAAAAAAAAAAAAAAAAAAACCAGAGAAAAAAACTGGTAAAAAAACCGGAGGAGCCTGCCGAATATGAGGCCATTACGGCTCGCCTTTATATGTCCTTTTCAGGATAGCGTCATTTAAAGAACGAAGGTCAGCACAACGTAAAAAAAATAAAAATAAAAATAAGAATAAAAAAAATAGAGAAAAAAACCGGAAAAAAACTAGAGGAGCCTACCAAAGATGAGGCCATTACGACTCACCTTTATGTGTCTTTCTCGGGATAGCGTCATTTAAAGAACGAGGGTCAGCACAACGTTAAAAAAAAAACGGTAAAAAAACTGGAGCCTGCCGAAGATGAGGCCATTACGACTTGCCTTTATGTGTCCTCCTCGAGATAGCGTCATTTAAAGAACGAGGGTCAGCACAACGTAAAAAAAAAAAAAAAAAAAAAAAAAAAAAAAAAAAAAAAAACCATAGAAAAAATCCGAAAAAAAAAACCGGAGGAGCCTGCCGAAGATGAGGCCATTACGGCTCGTCTTTATGTGTCCTTCTCGGGATAGCGTCATTTAAAGAACGATGGTCAGCACAACGTTAAAAAAAACGGTAAAAAAACTGGAGCCTGCCGAAGATGAGGCCACTACGACTTGCCTTTATGTGTCCTCCTCGAGATAGCGTCATTTAAAGAACGAGGGTCAGCACAACGTAAAAAAAAAAAAAAAAAAAAAAAAAAAAAAAAAAAAAAACCATAGTAAAAATCCGAAAAAAAAACCGGAGGAGCCTGCCGAAGATGAGGCCATTACGGCTCGCCTTTATGTGTCCTTCTCGGGATAGCGTCATTTAAAGAACGATGGTCAGCACAACGTTAAAAAAAAAACCGGTAAAAAAATTGGAGGAGGCTGCCGAAGATGAGGCAATTACGGCTCGCCTTTATGTGTCCTTCTCGGGATATCGTCATTTAAAGAACGATGGTCAGCACAACGTAAAAAAAAAAAAAAAAAAAAAAAAACCCAGAGAGAAAAACCGGAAAAAAAAACCGGAGGAGCCTGCCGAAGATGTGGCCATTACGGCTCGCCTTTATGTGTCCTTCTCGAGATAGCGTCATTTAAAGAACGAAGGTAAGCACAACGTAAAAAAAAATAAAAATAAAAATAAAAATAAAAATAAAAAAACAGAGAAAAAAACCGGAAAAAAACTAGAGGAGCCTACCAAAGATGAGGCCATTACGACTCACCTTTATGTGTCTTTCTCGGGATAGCGTCATTTAAAGAACGAGGGTCAGCACAACGTAAAAAAAAAAAAAAATCCCAGAGAAAAAAATCCGGAAAAAACCGGAGGAGCCTGCCGAAGATGAGGCCATTACGGGTCGCCTTTATGTGTCCTTCTCGGGATAGCGTCATTTAAAGAACGATGGTCAGCACAACGTTAAAAAAAAAAAACGGTAAAAAAACTGGAGCCTGCCGAAGATGAGGCCATTACGACTTGCCTTTATGTGTCCTCCTCGAGATAGCGTCATTTAAAGAACGAGCGTCAGCACAACGTAAAAAAAAAAAAAAAAACCCATAGAAAAAATCCGAAAAAAAAACCGGTGGAGCCTGCCGAAGATGAGGCCATTACGGCTCGCCTTTATGTGTCCTTCTCGGGATAGCGTCATTTAAAGAACGATGGTCAGCACAACGTTAAAAAAAAAAAACCGGTAAAAAAACTGGAGGAGGCTGCCGAAGATGAGGCCATTACGGCTCGCCTTTATGTGTCCTTCTCGGGATATCGTCATTTAAAGAACGATGGTCAGCACAATGTAAAAAAAAAAAAAAAAACCCAGAGAAAAAATCCGGAAAAAAAACCGGAGGAGCCTGCCGAAGATGAGGCCATTACGGGTCGCCTTTATGTGTCCTTCTCGGGATAGTGTCATTTAAAGAACGATGGTCAGCACAACGTTAAAAAAAAAACGATAAAAAAACTGGAGCCTGCCGAAAATGAGGCCATTACGACTCGCCTTTATGTGTCCTCCTCGAGATAGCTTCATTTAAAGAACGAGGGTCAGCACAACATAAAAAAAAAAAAAAAAACCCATAGAAAAAATCGGAAAAAAAACCGGAGGAGCCTGCCGAAGATGAGGCCATTACAGCTCGCCTTTATGTGTCCTTCTCGGGATAGCGTCATTTAAAGAACGAAGGTCAGCACAACGTTAAAAAAAAAAAAAAAAAAAAACCAGAGAAAAAAACTGGTAAAAAAACCGGAGGAGCCTGCCGAATATGAGGCCATTACGGCTCGCCTTTATATGTCCTTTTCAGGATAGCGTCATTTAAAGAACGAAGGTCAGCACAACGTAAAAAAAAAAAAAAAAAAAAAAAAAAAAATAGAGAAAAAAACCGGAAAAAAAACTAGAGGAGCCTACCAAAGATGAGGCCATTACGACTCACCTTTATGTGTCTTTCTCGGGATAGCGTCATTTAAAGAAGAGGGTCAGCACAACGTTAAAAAAAAAAACGGTAAAAAAACTGGAGCCTGCCGAAGATGAGGCCATTACGACTTGCCTTTATGTGTCCTCCTCGAGATAGCGTCATTTAAAGAACGAGGGTCAGCACAACGTAAAAAAAAAAAAAAAAAAAAAAAAAAAAAAAAAAAAAACCATAGAAAAAATCCGAAAAAAAAAACCGGAGGAGCCTGCCGAAGATGAGGCCATTACGGCTCGCCTTTATGTGTCCTTCTCGGGATAGCGTCATTTAAAGAACGATGGTCAGCACAACGTTAAAAAAAAACCGGTAAAAAAACTGGAGGAGGCTGCCGAAGATGAGGCCATTACGGCTCGCCTTTATGTGTCCTTCTCGGGATATCGTCATTTAAAGAACGATGGTCAGCACAACGTAAAAAAAAAAAAAAAAAAAAAAAAAAAAAAAAAAAAAACCCAGAGAGAAAAACCGGAAAAAAAAACCGGAGGAGCCTGCCGAAGATGTGGCCATTACGGCTCGCCTTTATGTGTCCTTCTCGAGATAGCGTCATTTAAAGAACGAAGGTAAGCACAACGTAAAAAAAATAAAAAAAAAAAAAAAAAAAAAACAGAGAAAAAAACTAGAGGAGCCTACCAAAGATGAGGCCATTACGACTCACCTTTATGTGTCTTTCTCGGGATAGCGTCATTTAAAGAACGAGGGTCAGCACAACGTAAAAAAAAAAAAAAATCCCAGAGAAAAAAATCCGGAAAAAACCGGAGTAGCCTGCCGAAGATGAGGCCATTACGGGTCGCCTTTATGTGTCCTTCTCGGGATAGCGTCATTTAAAGAACGATGGTCAGCACAACGTTAAAAAAAACGGTAAAAAAACTGGAGCCTGCCGAAGATGAGGCCACTACGACTTGCCTTTATGTGTCCTCCTCGAGATAGCGTCATTTAAAGAACGAGGGTCAGCACAACGTAAAAAAAAAAAAAAAAAAAAAAAAAAAAAAAAAAACCATAGTAAAAATCCGAAAAAAAAACCGGAGGAGCCTGCCGAAGATGAGGCCATTACGGCTCGCCTTTATGTGTCCTTCTCGGGATAGCGTCATTTAAAGAACGATGGTCAGCACAACGTTAAAAAAAAAACCGGTAAAAAAACTGGAGGAGGCTGCCGAAGATGAGGCAATTACGGCTCGCCTTTATGTGTCCTTCTCGGGATATCGTCATTTAAAGAACGATGGTCAGCACAACGTAAAAAAAAAAAAAAAAAAAAAAAAAAAACCCAGAGAAAAAACCGGAAAAAAAACCGGAGGAGCCTGCCGAAGATGTGGCCATTACGGCTCGCCTTTATGTGTCCTTCTCGAGATAGCGTCATTTAAAGAACGAAGGTAAGCACAACGTAAAAAAAAATAAAAATAAAAATAAAAATAAAAAAAACAGAGAAAAAAACTAGAGGAGCCTACCAAAGATAAGGCCATTACGACTCACCTTTATGTGTCTTTCTCGGGATAGCGTCATTTAAAGAACGAGGGTCAGCACAACGTAAAAAAAAAAAAAAATCCCAGAGAAAAAATCCGGAAAAAACCGGAGTAGCCTGCCGAAGATGAGGCCATTACGGGTCGCCTTTATGTGTCCTTCTCGGGATAGCGTCATTTAAAGAACGATGGTCAGCACAACGTTAAAAAAAAAAACGGTAAAAAACTGGAGCCTGCCGAAGATGAGGCCATTACGACTTGCCTTTATGTGTCCTCCTCGAGATAGCGTCATTTAAAGAACGAGCGTCAGCACAACGTAAAAAAAAAAAAAAAAAACCCATAGAAAAAATCCGAAAAAAAAACCGGTGGAGCCTGCCGAAGATGAGGCCATTACGGCTCGCCTTTATGTGTCCTTCTCGGGATAGCGTCATTTAAAGAACGATGGTCAGCACAACGTTAAAAAAAAAAACCGGTAAAAAAACTGGAGGAGGCTGCCGAAGATGAGGCCATTACGGCTCGCCTTTATGTGTCCTTCTCGGGATATCGTCATTTAAAGAACGATGGTCAGCACAATGTAAAAAAAAAAAAAAAAACCCAGAGAAAAAATCCGGAAAAAAAACCGGAGGAGCCTGCCGAAGATGAGGCCATTACGGGTCGCCTTTATGTGTCCTTCTCGGGATAGCGTCATTTAAAGAACGATGGTCAGCACAACGTTAAAAAAAAAACGATAAAAAAACTGGAGCCTGCCGAAAATGAGGCCATTACGACTCGCCTTTATGTGTCCTCCTCGAGATAGCTTCATTTAAAGAACGAGGGTCAGCACAACATAAAAAAAAAAAAAAAAAACCCATAGAAAAAATCGGAAAAAAAACCGGAGGAGCCTGCCGAAGATGAGGCCATTATAGCTCGCCTTTATGTGTCCTTCTCGGGATAGCGTCATTTAAAGAACGAAGGTCAGCACAACGTTAAAAAAAAAAAAAAAAAACAGAGAAAAAAACTGGTAAAAAAACCGGAGGAGCCTGCCGAATATGAGGCCATTACGGCTCGCCTTTATATGTCCTTTTCAGGATAGCGTCATTTAAAGAACGAAGGTCAGCACAACGTAAAAAAAATAAAAATAAAAATAAGAATAAAAAAAATAGAGAAAAAAACCGGAAAAAAACTAGAGGAGCCTACCAAAGATGAGGCCATTACGACTCACCTTTATGTGTCTTTCTCGGGATAGCGTCATTTAAAGAACGAGGGTCAGCACAACGTAAAAAAAAAAAAAAAATCCCAGAGAAAAAAATCCGGAAAAAACCGGAGGAGCCTGCCGAAGATGAGGCCATTACGGGTCGCCTTTATGTGTCCTTCTCGGGATAGCGTCATTTAAAGAACGATGGTCAGCACAACGTTAAAAAAAAAAACGGTAAAAAAACTGGAGCCTGCCGAAGATGAGGCCATTACGACTTGCCTTTATGTGTCCTCCTCGAGATAGCGTCATTTAAAGAACGAGGGTCAGCACAACGCAAAAAAAAAAAAAAAAAAAAAAAAAAAAAAAAAACCCATAGAAAAAATCCGAAAAAAAACCGGAGGAGCCTGCCGAAGATGAGGCCATTACGGCTCGCCTTTATGTGTCCTTCTCGGGATAGCGTCATTTAAAGAACGATGGTCAGCACAACGTTAAAAAAAAAAACCGGTAAAAAAACTGGAGGAGGCTGCCGAAGATGAGGCCATTACGGCTCGCCTTTATTGTCCTTCTCGGGATATCGTCATTTAAAGAACGATGGTCAGCACAAGTAAAAAAAAAAAAAAAAAAACCCAGAGAAAAAATCCGGAAAAAAAACTGGAGGAGCCTGCCGAAGATGAGGCCATTACGGGTCGCCTTTATGTGTCCTTCTCGGGATAGCGTCATTTAAAGAACGATGGTCAGCACAACGTTAAAAAAAACGATAAAAAAACTGGAGCCTGCCGAAAATGAGGCCATTACGACTCGCCTTTATGTGTCCTCCTCGAGATAGCGTCATTTAAAGAACGAGGGTCAGCACAACATAAAAAAAAAAAAAACCCATAGAAAAAATCGGAAAAAAAAACCGGAGGAGCCTGCCGAAGATGAGGCCATTACAGCTCGCCTTTATGTGTCCTTCTCGGGATAGCCTCATTTAAAGAACGAAGGTCAGCACAACGTTAAAAAAAAAAAAAAAAAAAAAAAAAAAACCAGAGAAAAAACGAAAAAACCGGAGGAGCCTGCCGAAATGAGGCCATTACGGCTCGCCTTTATATGTCCTTTCAGGATAGCGTCATTTAAAGAACGAAGGTCAGCACAACGTAAAAAAAAAAAAAAAAAAATAAAAAAAAAAAAAGAGAAAAAAACCGGAAAAAAACTAGAGGAGCCTACCAAAGATGAGGCCATTACGACTCACCTTTATGTGTCTTTCTCGGAGAGCGTCATTTAAAGAACGAGGTCAGCACAACGTAAAAAAAAAAAAAAAAAAAAAAAAAAAAACCAGAGAAAAAACTGGTAAAAAAACCGGAGGAGCCTGCCGAATATGAGGCCATTACGGCTCGCCTTTATATGTCCTTTTCAGGATAGCGTCATTTAAAGAACGAAGGTCAGCACAACGTAAAAAAAAAAAAATAAAAATAAGAATAAAAAAAATAGAGAAAAAACCGGAAAAAAACTAGAGGAGCCTACCAAAGATGAGGCCATTACGACTCACCTTTATGTGTCTTTCTCGGGAGAGCGTCATTTAAAGAACGAGGGTCAGCACAACGTAAAAAAAAAAAAAAAAAAATCCCAGAGAAAAAAATCCGGAAAAAACCGGAGGAGCCTGCCGAAGATGAGGCCATTACGGGTCGCCTTTATGTGTCCTTCTCGGGATAGCGTCATTTAAAGAACGATGGTCAGCACAACGTAAAAAAAAACGGTAAAAAAATTGGAGCCTGCCGAAGATGAGGCAATTACGACTCGCCTTTATGTGTCCTCCTCGAGATAGTGTCATTTAAAGAACGAGGGTCAGCACAACGTAAAAAAAAAAAAAAAAAACCTATAGAAAAAATCCGAAAAAAAAAACCGGAGGAGCCTGCCGAAGATAAGGCCATTACGGCTCGCCTTTATGTGTCCTTCTCGGGATAGCGTCATTTAAAGAACGAAGGTCAGCACAACGTTAAAAAAAAAAAAAACCAGAGAAAAAAAACCGGTAAAAAACCGGAGGAGCCTGCCGAATATGAGGCCATTACGGCTCGCCTTTATATGTCCTTTTCAGGATAGCGTCATTTAAAGAACGAAGTAGCACAACGTAAAAAAAAAAATAAAAAAAAAAAAAAAAAAAAAAAAAAAAAAAAAAATAAAAAATTAGAATTTTTTTTTATATAAAAAACGATGAAAAAAAAAAAAAAAAAGAAAAAAACCGGAAAAAAAACCGGAGAGCCTGCCGAAGATGAGGCCATTACGGTCGCCTTTATGTGTCCTTCTCGGATAGCGTCATTTAAAGAACGATGGTCAGCACAACGTTAAAAAAAAAAACAGTAAAAAAATGCCCTGCCGAAGATGAAGCAATTAGACTCGCCTTTATGTGTCCTCCTCGGAGATAGCGTCATTTAAAGAACGAGGGTCAGCACAACCTAAAAAAAAAAAAAAAAAACCTATAGAAAAAATCCGAAAAAAAAACCGGAGGAGCCTGCCGAAGATGAGGCCATTACGGCTCGCCTTTATGTGTCCTCCTCGGATAGCGTCATTTAAAGAACGAGGGTCAGCACAACGTTAAAAAAAAAAATGGTAAAAAACTGGAGCCTGCCGAAGATGAGGCCATTACGACTTGCCTTTATGTGTCCTCCTCGAGATAGCGTCATTTAAAGAACGAGGGTCAGCACAACGTAAAAAAAAAAAAAAAAAAAACCATAGAAAAAATCCGTAAAAAAAACCGGAAGAGCCTGCCGAAGATGAGGCCATTACGGCTCGCCTTTATGTGTCCTTCTCGGGATAGCGTCATTTTAAAGAACGATGGTCAGCACAACGTTAAAAAAAAAACCGGTAAAAAAACTGGAGAGGCTGCCGAAGATGAGCCATTTACGGCTCGCTTTATGTGTCCTTCTCGGGATATCGTCATTTAAAGAACGATGGTCAGCACAATGTAAAAAAAAAAAAAAAAAAAACCAGAGAAAAAATCCGAAAAAAAACCGGAGGAGCCTGCCGAAGATGAGCCATTACGGGTCGCCTTTATGTGTCCTTCTCGGGATAGCGTCATTTAAAGAACGATGGTCAGCACAACGTTAAAAAAAAACGATAAAAAACTGGAGCCTGCCGAAAATGAGGCCATTACGACTCGCCTTTATGTGTCCTCCTCGGAGATAGCGTCATTTAAAGAACGAGGTCAGCACAACATAAAAAAAAAAAAAAACCCATAGAAAAAATCGGAAAAAAACCGAGGAGCCTGCCGAAGATGAGGCCATTACAGCTCGCCTTTATGTGTCCTTCTCGGATAGCGTCATTTAAAGAACGAAGGTCAGCACAACGTTAAAAAAAAAAAAAAAAAAAACCAAGAAAAAAACTGGTAAAAAAACCGGAGGAGCCCGCCGATATGAGGCCATTACGGCTCGCTTTATATGTCCTTTCAGGATAGCGTCATTTAAAGAACGAAGGTCAGCACAACGTAAAAAAAAATAAAAATAAAAATAAAATAAAAAAATAGAAAAAAACCGGAAAAAAACAGAGGAGCCTACCAAAGATGAGGCCATTACGACTCACCTTTATGTGTCTTTCTCGGGATAGCGTCATTTAAAGAACGAGGGTAGCACAACGTAAAAAAAAAAAAAAAAATCCCAGAGAAAAAAATCCGGAAAAAACCGGAGGAGCCTGCCGAAGATGAGGCCATTACGGGTCGCCTTTATGTGTCCTTCTCGGATAGCGTCATTTAAAGAACGATGGTCAGCACAACGTAAAAAAAAACGGTAAAAAAATGGAGCCTGCGAAGATGAAAAAAAAAAAAGGCAATTACGACTCGCTGTATGTGCCTCTCGAATAGCGTCATTTAAAGAAACGAGG